>NC_056738.1:226760089-226792589 GCF_019279795.1 Protopterus annectens
TTTGTCTGCAATTGAACATTCCTTTTTTTAAGTGGAAGGTTACTGCTGGCCTCACCCCCTTTTCATTCCCCCTTTTCTTTCCATGGCTAATACGAGATACAGAATGTGTCAGCAAGTTGTTTATGATGCTGCATGTGGATAGTTGCTTCCATGGCAGGAAATACAAATACTACAGCAGTGAATGTAAGGACATCTATAGGTCCACAAGACAAAAAAAAAAGATAGTCTTCAAAATTTAATATTTTATTTAAAATCTGAATGAAGCACACTGCAATGATGGTTTGTTTGCCAGGCATGCAGAAAAGCATATGGCTGTGCTGCAATACAAGTATGGATATAATTAAAGTGATTTACAGCTAAGCAAAATTTATACTTACACATCTATAGGACTGCTGAACTAAAAGCTAAAATGAATACATTGACTTTCTTAAAATGAAGCTGGCTTATGAAGAATTAAATCTCACAATCTTCTTTTAAGAAAACTCTGCAAGTGTAGTGAAGGATTAAATTAAAAACATTTTAACAAAGCTATTAATACCACTCAGTATTCAAGAGAAATAGTCTATACCCAGCAAGTGGCTTCAAATTCTGACTACTGTTAGGTTTAATGTCAAGAGAAGTTAAGGAAAAACTCAGAATAAGAATTCTCCTCATTTAGTATTAAGAATATTCAATCCACACTCCAAAGTCTCTCACCTGCCAAAAAACTACATTTAATATACTGCCAACCAACAAGACCAGTAAAGAACTGGTATCCCATACCAAACTATTAGGTGTGATTATAGACAATTAGATGAATTTGATCTCCACCTTTAGTAAGCCATAAAGAGAACACAACAAAAGCTAGGCTGTCTCCACAGAGTAAAACACTAACGTACTGACTCTGACAAAACATAGCCACATATTTTCTACTCCCCCCATTGTATGCCACTCCTATCCTAGCTAATCTCAGCTCCTCTCTACCAGCCAAACTAGAACAATGCTACAATAGCAATGTTGTTTGGCTTTTCCCAGTTAGGGGTCAACACAGAGCATCACTGCTCCACAGATTGATTGGCAGTGGTGAAGTTACAGTATCAAGTTGCCAGCCCGGCACGCAACCTTTACAGAAGGCACACACACATGCGCCTACCTGCATGTCTTTAAAACTCACTCAACCACAGGGAGGCTCATGCAGACTCCACACAGAAGGCACTTCAGCCGAGAACTGAACCAAAAAAACTCTTGCTGTGAGGTGACAATGCTAACCGCTGCATCACCACGGCCTGTTGATGATGCCAGAATAAAGTAATCAAATCTGCAACCAACCAACAATATAGATCACATCACTGCCTCTTTCTAAAATAAATGAGCTGGCTCAAACTAAATATTCTCTGTTGTACTCGCAATTTATTTACTGTTGTTAACCAGTGTGATGACAGGAGGTACTGCCAGCCATGCCAGGGAGAAGTAGGGCAGTGGATGTATGACTTGTGCCAGCACAGCTAGCTGGATTTTTATAAATAATTGTATGTCATTAGTATATCAAACTGATCTGTATGGATGCTTGTGTGAAAATGTATTTGTGAGCTCTGCTTGTGCACCCAGCCAGCTGAAATGAAGAGAAATGTACATGTATTATGATATCCAAATGAAATGTATATGTTTTAATATAGGACACTGGCAGAGCAATGGTTAACCAGCTGGCTTATTTTATGAAAAATAAGGGAAATGTAAATAAGCTGTTAAATCACTGAATGGCATCCCACAGTGCTGAGTAGGCCCAGAGAGGGTAGATCTGGGAGTAGCCATTATCTGTTAGCTTTGGTAAAGAAGGACGGGGGTGTTGTAAATGTTTCTGACTCCTAGGCATTGCCATAAAAACTCTAAATGTGTATTGTAGCAGTCTGCTAAAGTCCTGTCTCAAACTTCAAAAGGAGATATTGTTGGAGTCTAGAGTCAGGTGACCAGTTGAGGTCATTCTGCAAGTCATCTTGGATATTATATTTTACAAGAAGTAATCTCAGAGGATAGAGTATTCTGTTTGGGGAACCTGACTAGAAAGACTGCTCATGTATTTCATCTTGCCTTGTCCAAGTAAGTTATTAGGAAACAGTATAATTCTCTTAGATTCTTAGCCTATTTATTTCCTTGCCTAGTACTTTTTTCCCTGTGTTTTTCACCATTTAATGTATATTTATAATGCACATCAATTGTTTTGCATGTTGTTTATTAATCCTCTATCTATGTAATGCTTTTAATCTGTATGTTGCAGCTTTTCAACTTAGGTCTCCACTGAAAATGGGCCACTGGCTCAGTTGGACTAACCCAGTTAATAAACAACAACTAAATAAATAAATAAATAGATTCAGTCAGGAAAATAGTGAAGCATATTTAGATAGTGTTTTTCTTTATTTGTTTGTGTCTGTCCTTCAATGTTCTTTTCAGTATTTCCTGTGATCTGAACTCTGTGGTTTACTGTAAGTACATATTCCACATTTTCATGTTTTTATTATTTATTATTAAATATATTTAAACTTTTCATTGTGGCTGGCTTTTTAGAAAGTATTGACCTTTGATAGTACTTATATTTATTTTGAGGCAGTGCAGGGGCCACTCTAGAAGGGCTAACCATCTCGGTGAACTACTACCATTTGTATTAGTATTAATACTACACAGTGTAATTGGACATCCTTTGTTAAGGGCATTAGAGTAGCTGATTGTGGAGTGTCTGGTGGCAGTGGTAACTACCTTATAGTCTGAGCAGAAGGGGCATAGCTAGTAGACCTGTGCCAGCCTTTCCTCTGTGTGTGTGTGTGTGTGTGTGTGTGTGTGTGTGTGTGTGTGTGTGTGTGTGTGTGTGTGTGTGTGTGTGTGTGTGTTTGTCAGCTACTTGGGGCAGGGACATGAAGCACTGGGTTTACAGAGAGGGTGCTGGAGGACTTGGCTTGGACCCTCGGTCAAGGACCTAACCCTTATTGGGGATCTGCAGAGAAACAGATATAAAGACATCCAGTCCCTGGGCTGTGTGTGTTCCCTGTGTGCTCTTAAGGGAAACTGTACTTGATGCAGAAAGGTCTGCATCTGGAAATACTGAGTGCATCCATTTGTATTACAAGTGCATGTCTCTCTCCAGTGTCACTGATGAAGATTCAGGTTTCTTGATTACTGGCCCAGCATGGGGGTGACACATATCAGTGCCCATCACTTATTGGTAGTAGCGGTGGGCATCAGATTTTAATAGATTGTCAGCGGAGGGATCATCACATGCTTGCATATTGTTTAGCAGTGGTGTGGATATTGAATTCCTGTAGCCTGTAAGAAGTGTCACTAAAGAAGGGTGTATTCTCAGCAGCCACATGGTAGACATTCAGAGTTTCATATCACAATAGTTGTATTTATTTAATTTTTGTCAGCTTAGTTAGTCAGGGAGAGCAGGCAATGATGTCAGCAGAGGATTATGGCAAGCTGACAAGGAACCAGTTGGCTGAGATATGACAAGTCAAAGGACTGGGCATGCCAACCTGACTAAAGGGGAAATGAATGCAGCCTTAATCACAGCTGCATCACAGAGCAGCAACCAGGAAGACAACCAGACTGGCATTGGGGATGTACAGCTCTCAGAAACTGGACAGTTTAACTTTTCCTCAGAGGTCATAAAATTCCATCTAGAGCTAAAGAGACTTGAACTGGAGTCCAAATGTTTGGAACTAGAATCAGCAGAGAAACTGCAGCGATTGAAGGCCGAAGTAGAATCAGTAGAGAGACTTTGGCATTTGGAAGCCAAAGGAAGTGAGAGGCAGAGCCAACATGAAAAGGAAATGTTGATTCTTCACCAGAGTCATGGAAGTAATGGGGAAGGGAGAAACCATACCCCAGAAGCAGTAAAGGTCAGTAAACGTCTTCTTCAGTATCAAGAAGGTGATAATTTTGATAGTTTTATTTATCTATTTCAGAATATGCAAACAGTGTAATGTTGACCGAGGGAAGAAGGTATGGAGGCACCTGAATTCCAAGGAAAAGGGAATTCTGTATACCAGAACAAAGGATTACTGTATAAGATGTGGACCCCTGAGGGAGAGCTAGAATGTGAGGTAATACAGCAGTTGGAATTTCCCAGACCCTACCATCTGGCACTTCTAGCCATAGCCCATGACATTCCCTTTGCAGGTCATATGGGCATAAAATGTACCAAGAGACATATTATGCAGACCTTTTATCTGGGATTGCCAGGGATGTCATTTCAGGACCTGTGTGCATTGCCAAAAAGTAGGTAAGGCAGGAGACAAAGTCAAAGCTCCTTTGATGTCTTTGCCTGTGATAGAGAAGCTGTTTTGGAAATTGTGGGGTCTCTGGTTACCCCAGGTTCTACAGAGAAGTAGTATATCCTAGTGGTAGTTGATTATGCTACTAGACACCATGAGGTGGTGGTTCTGTCCTCCATCAAGGCAGAGAAGGTGGCAAATGGTTTGCTAGAGATTTTCAGCAGGGTAGGTTATCCAAGAGAAATACTGACTGACAGATGTGCCTATTTTATGTCAGACCTGATGGCTTGTCTGTGGGAGTGCTGTGGGGTGAAGCAGCTAAAGACCACCCCCTACCATCCCCAGACTAGTGATCTTGTGGAGATGTTAAACTCTGCACTAAAGACCATGCTACAGGCATTTGCAGACCAGTTTAAGAGAGAGAGGAACAAATATTTGTCCTATCAGTTGTTTGCGTACAGAGAGGTGCCTCAGTAATCCATAGGTTTTTCAACCGTTGAGTTGTTGTATGGGCATATGGTGAGGATACCTCCAGATTTGATTCATGATGAGTGGGAGGATGAGTGTGAATCCCACAAGGAGTCTCTTGTGCTATATGTCCTAAACCTCAGGATGAGGTTTAGGGAGCTCATGGGCTTGGAACCTGCCAAGAGTCCAACAGCAAACAAAGGTCTGGTATGAAAGGAATGCTCAAGCTAGAGAGTGTGCTGTGAGGCAACAGGTGATGGTTCTCATTCCTTTCAGAAGCAATAAACTGCAGTCAGCTTGGAGGGACCCTTCAAGGTGGAAAGGAAGGTCAGTGATGTTAACTACATGATAGAACTGATAGGCAGGAGGCAGAGGCACAAATTGTACCATGTTAACATGATGAAGCCTTACCATGACAGAAAGATCCTTGTGCTGACTATTTGCAGTGGATGGTAGGAGGAGTCTGAGGGGACTCTGGTGTTTCTTCTCCTCAGTGAAGCTCCGACTGACACCTCAGTGAAAGGATTAGCAATGTCCCAGCAGCTATCCCCTTCCCAGCTTCAAGAAATCCAAGCATTGTTGCAAGAGTTTGGGGACTTGTTCAGCACCATGTGGATTAAGGGCCCAAAATATCTATAAAGCAGGCCTCTTACATGGTGCCTGAGGGAGTCAGGCAGACTCTGAGTGAGGAGATACAGGAGATATTGGAACTGCGAGTAATCCAGGAGTCCAGCAGTCCCTGGGCTTCACCATTGGTGCTGGTACCAAAGAAAAATGGCAGCACCAGGTTCTGTATGGACTACAGGAAACTAAATAGTCACAGAGTCAGATGGTTACCCCATGCCTAGGACAGATGAAGCCCTAGAGCATCTGGGTGGGGCTAAGTATCTGACCACTATTGATCCTACCAAGGGCTACTGGCAGGTGTCCTTGACTCCAAATGCTAGAGAGAGGTCAGCCTTTGTGAATCCTTTCAGCTTGTATGACTTCACGAGGATGCCTTTTGGGGTGAAAAATTCCCCAGCAACTCATGAGAGGTTGGTAGATCATATCCTAGCAGGAGCAGGAGATTATGCCATCTACAGCCATTCCTGGCAAGAGCACCTTTAGCATGTCAGAGAGGTGCTGGGCAGACTGCAGATTGCAGGGTTGGCCATTAAGCCTAGTAAGTGTCAGGTGGGTATGACAGAGGTCTCCTACCTGAGATATAGAGTGGGGAGTGGTAAGATCAGACAAGAACCTGCCAAAGTGTGAGCCAGTCAGGCTTGGCCTGCCGCTGTTAGTAAAAAGCCGGTGAGGGCATTCGTATGGACAGCAGGATACTATAGAAAGTTTCTCCTCAATTATAGTACCATAACTGCTCCCATCACAGACCTGACAAGGAAAAACAGGCTAGATAAGGTAGTGTGGACCTGATCATGTGAGCAGGCATTCCAGAAGCTTAAAAGAGCTTTGGGAGGACTCCCTGTGTTAGCCAGTCTAGATTGCAACAAAGAATTTGTTGTACAGGTGGAGACTTCAAACCATGGGATGGGGGCTGTACTTAGCCACATTTCTTCAGAGGGAAAAGAGCACCCATGGTATATTTCAGCCGTAGACCTAACCCAGGGAGGAATGCTATGCAGCTATAGAAAAGGAATGTCTAACCATAGTATGGGCACTGCAGAAACTTCAGCCTGATCTGTATGGAAGGAAATTCACTGTAATTACAGACAACAGTCCCTTAACATGGCTACATTGAGCCAGCCAGCAAAAATATCAAGTTATTAAGGTGGAGCTTAGAATTGCAGGCATATGCCATGATAGTACAACATGATAGTAGGGTCAACAATGCCAATGTAGATGGGGTCTCAAGACAGGGAATGGGGTAACATATTCCCAGACAGGCTTATTTCTCTCAAGCCATTGTTCTCAAGGGTCACTTGAAAAACTATCTTGAGTCTTCAAACGGGGGAGGAGAGATGTGACTATAAGAGGTATCACCAGTCATGCCAGGGGGAAGTAGGGCAGTGAAAGTATGACTTGTACCAGTACAGCTACCTGGAATTTTGTAAATAATTGCATATCATTAGTATATCAAACTGATTGTACAGATGTTTGTGCTGAAAATGTATTTGTGAGCTCTGCTTGTGTTAAAATGAATCAACAGTGCCCCCTGTTGAAATGAAGAGAAATGCACATGTATTGTGGTATCTAAATTAAATGCATATGTTCTATTGTAGTATTGTTGCATATGTTTTAATAGAGGACACTGACACAGCAATGGCTAACCAGCTGGCTTATTTTAAGAAAAATAAGGGAAATGTAAGTGAGCCATTAAATCACTGAACATCACCCCACAGTGCTGAGTAGGCACAGAGAAGGTAGGTCTGGGAGTAGCCATTATCTGTTAGCTTTTGTAAAGAAAAGGGGAGTGTTGAAAATGTTTCTGGCTCCTAGGTGTTGCCATAAAAGCTCTAAATGTGTATTTTAGCAGTCTGCTAAAGTCCTGACTCAAACTTCAAAAGGAGATATTGTGGAAACTTAGAGTCAGGTGATCAGATGAGGTCATTTTTCAAATCATTGTGGATATTATATGTTACAGGGTCATTCTGCAAGTCATCTTGGATACTATATTTTACAGGGAATAATCTCAGAGGATAGAGTATTCTGTTTGGGGAGTCTGACTAGAAAGACTGCTCACATATTTCATCTTACCTTGCTCAAATAAGTTATTAAGGAACAGTATAATTCTTTCAGATTCAGTCAGAAATATACTGAAGCTTAATATAGATATTGTTTTTCTTTATTTGTCTGTGTCTGTCCTTCAATGTTCTTTTCAATATTTCCTGAGATCTGAACTCTGTGGTTTACTGTGAATATATATTCAATACTTCCATGTTCTTTTATTACTTGTTATTAAATATATTTAAACTTTTCATTGTGGCTGATCCCTTTTAGAAAGTATTAACCTTTGAGAGTATTATATTTATTTGGTAACAGTGTGTGGGCCACTCCATAAGGCCTAGCCATTTTGGTGAACTACTACCATTTGTATTAGTATTAATATTACACAGTATAATTGGATGCTGATTGTGGAGTATCTAGTGGCAGTAAGTACCTTATAGTCTGGGCAGAAGGTGGCGTAGCTAGCAGACCTGTGCCAGCCTTTCCCATGTGTGTGTGTGTGCATGTGTGTGTGTGTGTGTGTGTGTGTGTGTGTGTGTGTGTGTGTGTGTGTGTGTGTGCGCGCATGCACAAATCAAATCTCTCAGTGTGTGTGTGTGTGTGTGTGTGTGTGTGTGTGTGTGTGTGTGTGTGTGTGTGTGTGTGTGTGTGTGTCAGCTACTTAGGGCAGGGACATGAAGCACTGGGTTTACAGAGAGGGTGTTGGAGGACTTGGCTTGTTCACTCAGCTGAGGACCTAACCCTACAGTTGTACCAGAGAGGACTCTTCCTGGGGATCTTGAGGGAGATAGATATAGAGGCATTCAGAGCCTAGGCTGTGTGTGTTCCCTGCATGCTCTTGAGAGAAACTGTACTTGATGCAGAGAGGTCTGCATCTGGAAATACTGAGTGTATCCATTTGCATTCCAAGGTCATGTCCATCTCCAGTGTCAGTGGTGAGAATTCATGATCCTTGATTATTGGCCCAGCATGGGGATGACACATATTGGTACCCATCACTCATTGGTAGCAGAGGAGGGCATCACAATCGGGATAGTCCAACTGGATGTTAGCCATTTTCAACATTAATTAATTAATTAGCAACCATCAGATTACTGCATAACTGAACAATTTCCATCATTTCACTCCATCATTCAACCCAACACTACTAAGAGACTCCACTGAACTTACATTGTAACCTAACAAAAATGCAGGATACTTTGTGTATTCATGATGTTTTGCTAATAGCTGAAATACCTTCTCATTCTACATAAGAACAGTCTGCAGCCTGTAAGACTTTAAATGCCAACTGAAACAACATCTGATAGATAAAAGGTTGTGCACCTACACCACCCTGATTATTCTAGTACTAATATAGCTATATGATTTTGTGCCATAACTCTCTGCTGCACAAAACGTAATGCACTGTTAGAACAGCTATACCTTCCTTTATCATCTCATCTACTTTATCTTCCATGTGATTCCTACCCTCCTTTTCTTTGGGCAGCTCTTTATCTTATCTTCCTATGTTCTAAATTATGAATAAATCTTTATAGTAACATATGTTCTTACATACAATATGCAATCTGTGCAAACTGAAGATATTGCTCTGTATACATCTTTCTGTATTTAAAAAAGCATTCATGCACAGCCCATGTAACTATTAGTTTTTAATTGAAACTGTTTATAAATGATGTAACTAATGTCATAGATGACTGTGAATAATGCAACTGAATAAAAATGACTGTAAATGATGAAACAATGCAGATGTCCGTGATGTCTGTATTATGAAGCTTTTCTAACTGTGTCTATGCTGAAAAAAGGATTTTTCTTAGTCAGACTTTCCCAGTAAATAAATGCCAATAAATAAAGTCAGAATTCAAATATGTTATAACAGCTCAGACAAGCTGCAGTATTTCATTGATCAAGTACCATCTCAGAAAGTTTCTAAGATGCCTTCTTTAGGTAGTAAAAACAATACGTTAGCTTCTCTCATACAGTTTCCACACTAGATTGTTATCAGGTAAGGGCATTTTCTACTCCAAGCTGTGTCAGGGAAACTTTGCTTTCATGGTGTTTCTCAGCTAGACGCTTGACATGTTTTAATGATAAATATAAAAAGTACAGTTGCTCAATGTACTTGGCATTAATGAAATGCTGCAATATAATAAGAATTATCAGCTTACAGTAGGTATGCACTGCAATAAATTGTATGCGTGACATTCTAGATATTAAGCATTGCAAGAAGAAATATGAAGTTTTGGAGCAAAATACTTCCCAGCTTTGTATCATGCCTTACAAATAAGTTAAGGTCCCAACTACAACATAAATATTACTTCTTTTGGTCTTCAGCCCAATGAAAGAAATCAGCTCAGATTTTAATAATCATTTTAGTACAAGCATAAAGACACAGGGTGGTATTCAAAGTCCCATAGTTCACAGATGTATAAGGACAATGAGTGAGCAGTTATACTATGTGCCTGTACAAACCAGCTCAGCATTGATTACTGTACAGAAATGCCCACACAGCAGGTCCATATATTCTTTTCATCCTAAATTGGGTTCCAAGAAGTTTAACTGTATGCAGAGTAAGCTGCACTTGCATCTGTAAGGGGGAATCCACACTTGCACTGCTGTTTGAGTCATAAAGCACAGTTTGCCTGATTGTAAATTTGTATAATACATTCGTAAATCAGCCTAAACTTATGCCAGTTTTCCTTAGTCCTCTATTCTTGGAGCTCACCTACGTTCACCATTGATATGCTGTGCAAAGCACCACTGAACTAAAATAATTTCTGAGTAGCAGGGACATAAAGAAATGAGTTGGATAACTCAGGAATCAGTGTAAATCATTGTCAACTCTTCAGGAGTGTCCTTCCTTAATTTACCAGTAAGACCAAAGTCATGCAGTAGGTGGATTGGATACTCTAAATTGGCCTTAGGTAGGTGTGTATGTGTGTGTGTGTGTGTGTGTGTGTGTGTGTGTGTGTGTACCACACACACACACACACACACACACACACACACACACCTTGGCTCTAGATGAGTGCAACTGCTGAAGTGACATACGGACCCCACGTGCAAACATGGAAATAAGTGGTTGTGGATGGATATGTATCTGAATGTTTTTCCACGTCTTATGAATGGCATGATTGGGAAACGTATAAAGTGCCATTTGTACTGCTGTCTATATTCTTATCAAGGTGCTTACTGCTCACACTTGCCTATATAGGTTGGTAAAGGGGTAAGACATTTCAAATAATGAATGAAATGCATTATCCTACTTACAAGCACACACACACACTGCATAACTACTATAGGACAACCCAAGCATTAGGAAAAGAACAGAGAAAATCAGAGGTCAATGGTTGTGCTTGAAAAATTCATTTCTAATACAGAGCCATGCGGTGTCCACATTTATTAAAATGTACATAGAAGGATGACAAGTGCCAGTTTGTCAGTTTTGTTATAACATTTGATTAAATGTTACAGCATCATATAACAACAAGGAATACGACACAGGAGAGTGGCCTTCAGTCATGAGGAGAATCACATTATTATGGATGCTCTGAAGATAAATGGGAAACACCTTCTTGGAAATGTGGGGCCAAAATCAGAAGAGAGAACTTAGGCTTTGAATCAATTACTGACTGACAGTACTGCTGTAAATAAAAGTAGGGGGAGCTTTGTGTATGAAAGTCAGTAACAGGACGGCAGTACTCATGCAGTCCAGTTAGACAGAACACTGCTTCAACACTTACTTCTGGAATGAGAAGAAAACTTAGCAGAGAATGCAAAATAAATAAATAAATAAATAAAAATGGCAAACATATTTTCGTAATGAAACTACTTCCTCATACCTTATACATCAGCATAGGGTAGGACTAATAGTACAGCCAGAAAAATGTCTTGCCCCACATGCTTCTCTGCACTGAAACTCTTTCACTAAAGTTAGCAGTTATGTCACTAACCCCTCAACACTGACACATGTTGATCGAAAGTGCTCTTACAAAAGGCATTGATGAATAGTCAACGGTGAATAAAATCCAACTAATTAGTGGGAGGAGCTGAGTAATAGCATTCCTCATTTAAGTAGAAGTATTTAGTGGCATCTCTATTTAGCTGTAGTGCCATGTAACTTGCTGTTCTCTGCATAACTATTGCTGATCTCTGCCTGCATTTGATTTTGGATTAGAGGTATTCATTTAACATTTGGTTACTTCCATTTTTTTTTGGCTAACTTGGTATAAATATAACTTTGAACACCCCTCCCAATCTCATCTCATTAGCTGATTCTGCTGAGCACTAAGAGATCACCTAGGAAGCCCCCTTCTCCTTTAGCCTCTTAAACTTGAATTATGTTTTGTTTTCTACCTTCCTTACTAAAAAAAAGTTGCACGTTATTCAGCTTCTTTACACTATCTGTGCCTATTTCCACTTTATTTAGCTTTTTTCTGCACACTCCTAAAGTATTTAGTTGTATTTAATCTGCTGCATTAATTACTGTTTGTTAGTAGCCTGATTACATTGTAACTTTGGCTTCAAACTAGTTCTCTTACATTAGGAAGCTTTGTGGTCTGCACTCTTGTGGCAGGAGAGGTAGCTTATACCCTTCTGAGTTGGGAATTGCTAGATGAAGACTTATTTTGCCTTTATTTGATTGGCTAGAGGGCTAGCTTGTTTAAAATTTGAATCACTGTGCCTGAGGCATTTGGCGACATTTGGTGACCATGCTACTTGAGAAGAAGCGTGAAGACTGACATTGCTATAGCGACTGTTTTAGCACTTGATTCTCTCTGCATTAATCGAGTCTTTCTCTGTTGAATATCTGGACCTTTTGACTTTTTTACACTCTTTAGTTAGAACTGCCTTGGTTCCACTTTAGTGAGAGTAGAGGGGACCTGAGTCATTTTCTTGCCCAGGATTATGTAAATTAAAGAAGTGTGTGCTGTTTTGATTGGCCACAGGGCCTTGTTTGTGTTTTTTTTCAAATCTCTGCTACTATTTAAGCATCTCAGTGGCACAATGCTTGGCTCACGACATATGAGGTCAGTTTTTTTTAACTACTAGGGCATTTAGTTTGCATATAGTTGAACATTGCTCATCATGTTTCTTGTATTATTGGCCTATTCAATATTTAAATGTCCTTCACTTGTCCCTTGTAGACCAGCAGCCAACTCTCTCCATGGCCACATGTACACTGACAACCCATTTTTTCTTAATAAAACAGATAACATATGTGAAAGGTGTAAATGCACTTTAATGCTGGAGGCAAAACTCTCTCATACAACCAAAACTATTCCTATAGAAGTTGTCAGTGACACTTGCACAACACCTACTGCACAGAATAAAGACCCTACACATAAAACTACTTATGCTGAGGCACTTACAGGTAACCTCCCTAAAAGATTAAGACCTCCTGCACAACACAATAAAAAAAGGGTCCTTACCCGTTATATAAACACTCCGTTAAAACATCACCCAGAGATACACATTATAACATTGTAACCTGTGCTTCTACTACTAACCCTTAAGGCAAACCAGCACACAACCAAGTTTCCTGGTCATTGGTGATTCTATAGTGAGGTACACTGATGTCCCCCTCACCAGAGTGAGTAAGGAGAACATCACGGTTAGCTGCCTTTCCAGGGCTAGGATCCATCAAGTTACACAGCTATTCAGGTCATTGAACCACAGGTACCAGTATGACTCTGTCTGTCCATCTGGTGTTAATGACCTGAGACGTACCTCCCTTGACTATAAGAAGTAAGATATGATTGAGGTCACTGATTATGTGTCTCAGGCAGGTATGACCCTAGCACTAAGCAGCATATTGACTTCTCCAGTGATGATGCCACATTACCAACAGAAAAATGATTTATTTTAACAATTGGTTTAGCTTCTGGTGTCATTCCAAGGGGTTACAATATTTGATTGCCTTGTGGACATTGTTGACAAACCACGCTGCTTTGTGCACTTAACTCCTCTAGGATTTTAGATATTGGCAATGACCTTTTTCATCCCCCAAGTTCCTTTGTTAGGCAATGCTAAACTGATAAACCTCCAAACTTAACTGAACATATGAAGGAGTATCTATCTGAAGGTGGTAATGCTCAATGCTAGAAGTATTTACAAAAAACTCCACTCCCTGCCAACCGTCCTCTCCCTGGAGAGTGTAGACATCTGTCTAGTAATGGACATGTGGTATAAAGTCATGGAGAGTACCAAAGCAGTGCAAGGTTATAATGCTTTTCACACCTTTAGACCAGCTATGGAACAGGAGGGACTGAGGAGTCTTAGTCTATATTAAAAACAACCTCCAAGACAGACTACTTAAAGTATATGACCCTTTGGAACTCACACATGACCTCACTCACCATAAACATGGTCTCATACCATATCTTTGTAACCTATAGGTCCCATTCCATGTTCCAGGAAACCAATACTACCTATCTCAATGTACTAGAGTCCCTCACCTTCCAACTCTATGCAGTCTTCATGGGGATCTCAACTACCCCTCTACAGATTGGGAATACTACACTACTTCTAATGCACAAGCACAGGGTTTCCTACACTTCATTAATAGAAACAACCTAAATGAGTTGGTCCATTCTCCTTTTAGGAGTACAAACATCCTTGACCTTGTACTCACAAACATGGGGGAGTGATATTCCTTACCCAATGTAATGTCCTCTCTCATCATATCTAACTATAGAGCAATATTGTTTGCAATAAAAATTAAACCTGCAGAGCAAATGAAACCAAAAACTTTTATAAATTATTCCAAAACTTAACCACTCTCTACTAATTGACACCTGGGTTAAATTCCAAGGACCCTGAGACCCTGTAAATACCATAGCATATGTTGATCCATTTACAAAATTCCTGTACAGCCATATTGATATCTGTAGAGAGTGAGCTGTGCCCACTCAAATTAAGAAAAAGACAAACTCAAAAGACAAGCCACCCTGGTGGAATCACAATATCAGTTGGTCATACAACAAAAGAAGAAAAATATCTTGGCCAAGCATTGGAGGAACAATGCCCAACATACAAAAAATCCCTGAACAATCTAAGCAGGCAGCAAAGAGAGTTAATTAATACTTCAAAATCTACATTTGAAGAAAAACAGCTTCTCAGGGAAAGAGCAATCACAAAGCTTTCTACCACTATGTCCGTAACCTCAAGGGAAATGTGCAGCAATGTGCAAAACTTATTGTAAACCATCACCCACACTGAATTGGAGGTCATTACCAACCTTTTGGGTGATAGGTTCAGTTCAGATTTCTCCCCTACTCCCTACCAGTAGTCCAAAGGAAATATCGCATGCCACAATCCCCCCAACCATTACTAGGGAACAGGTTTTCAATGCACTTTCCAAGATGAAAAACACTTCATTGATAGGTCCTGAAAGCGTCTTGGGATGCTTACTAAATAGCATGAAACATAACCTCTCTTGTCCACTTGAATCATTTTTAACTGGAGTCTACAATCAGGTTTTGTGCCCAAAGAATGGAAGATGGCTACAGTCATTCCCCTGCACAAAGGAGTTCCAACCACTGATCCAGGTAGCTACAAGCCCATAAGTCTGTAAGGCCATGGAAAAAATCATCATGGACATGATAAATGAAGACATAGATAACCTGCAAATGCTGGACCAACCACAGTTCAGTTTTGTTAAGGGAAGGCCATGCCTATTAAATCTCGTGGACTTCTTTGAGAGGGTCACCAAAGCGATGGATGAGGGCAAGACTGTGCACACAGCTTACTTTAACCTGGCCAAGGCTTTTGATACAATACCCCACTCAGGCGTCATAGACAAGCTGAATAAATTAGATATAAACTCTTTAATCAGCCACTGCATAACCAACTCGCTCACTGATAGGACCCAGAAGGTCAAAATAAGTTAGGCCACCTCCATCAAGAGGCCAGTCACTCGTGGAGTCCCCAGGGCTCAGTACTGGGCCAGCTCCTTTTTGGCATCTATTTCTCTGAAGGGGAAGAAAACACTGAAGGTTTATGGCTGACTAAGTTTACAGATGATTTCAAGCTGGGAGTTATCATCAACTCCCTTGCAGACACTACCATTCTTCAAGAAGGCCTATCTTTGACTAATAAATGGTGCCAAAGCTTGATCTTAAACTGAGTGCTATGAAATGCATGCATGTACCCTTTGGGAATTCAATCATCCCAGCTAATTACCATGTTGATAATACACCCCTAAGGGTCAACCCAGTGGTCATGGATCTGGGTATGCACATAGACAGTAGTCTTAACTTCCAACAAAAAGTGGCCACATTGGTGAGGAAATCCTTTTATGCTGCACAACTTATAAGTAAGGACATGGCATCTAGGTCATTATCCCTCTATATTCTACCCTTATTAGACCAATCATAGAGTCATAGAATACAATGCTATCTTCAGTATGTAAGTGACAAGGCATATGCAGCAACTCGAGAGACCTCAGAGGTTCCTTACATAAAGAATACAAGGTGTAACAAACATGCCTTCTGTAGAATGCCTTAAAGCCCTTTCCCTCTATTCAGTCTCCTATAGATTGAGGGGTGATCTATGCCTGGCTTACAAGGCATCTGCTAACCCCATACTTATAAATCTCCTGGATATTCATAAGTCAACTAGTACCAGAAATACAAGGTCTAGGGAACTGACTTTTGTTTGTGACTTAAACAGAAAATTCTGGACAGACAGATATGTGTCCCAGAGACTGCCCCTCCTATGGAATAGGCTTCCCATCCATGTGAAGCTGAGTTCATCTATTACCCAATTTAAGTGGAACCTAGACCAGTGGATGGAGAACAGGAAATTTGTGCTGGCCTTGCTTCCATGTCCGTTATGGACAGAGGTAGCTTATTATTGGCTGGCCCTCAATGTCCTTGGATACAAGACGTCTTTCTTTTGGGAAATCTTGGCTAGACTTAGAAAGACCTCCTGGGTCATCAACCTAGTAACGATCTATGAATGTATGAGTCTATGATTCTATTGTTCACTTAAATCTGCAATGTGTCAAATGTTGCCTGTATCTTATCTGTTGTGACTGTTAACCGTGGAAAATAGTTAAGCTAGCAGCAACATTAAGCAACTCTGCCACCTGCAAAGTAAAAAGAAAATGTGCTGCTGCTGCAATTCTTCTAGCCCTTCTGCACAAGTTGCAGAAGTGGAAAAAAGTGAGTATGAATTGCGATAAGGAGGCAGTGACTCCCAATTAGCATATGGAAGGTGAGGATTTTCCACATGCTCCTTATTTAGATCTCATTATACGTTTTCTTCCTATGATCCTCTCAGACTGCTTAAAACCAGTGCACCTAAATGTAACTAGTGTCTGTTAATCGAGCTTCAGTTTTGCTTGGGTACAGCAAGTGCAACTTCATACAATGCCTAAGTGCAATGACTATGAATACCACACGGATGCTTCTATTAACATGACTGCCTAACTCATGTGCAGAGAAATCCTGAAATATCATATTTTAATGTTTATCCTGATGGAATAAGTATGCAGGAATTCCAATGAGTACAACATAGTTTTATTGCAGATGAAACACTTCCGCTCTCCACTGATCAAGTATTGGCATATTTATTCCAAGAATACAAACAGTAATGACTTAGTATGTCCCTGTGTGAAGTGGTGGTTGCAGCTAACAACAATATGTATAAATCCTTTGTCTTCAGTGATTGACACCTTAATCTGATATGAAATTTCACCACTCAGAAGGTAAAAGGTGCATACTTCCATTTCACAGTTTGCTTGTACAGCAGCACCCCCTTCCTACCTACAAATCTGAACTTCATTCTATTATCCAGTGAAGTAGTCTTTATAGTGGATAACAAAAGCACGTAGAAAGACATGCTAATATAGGATGGTATGGCCAGATTTCTCAGCAGTGAAATGCTGGACTAAGAAACCAAAGATTGCAAGTCTGAATCTCACTTAAGCCAGTGGTTGTATTTCAAAACAGGTGTAGTCGGAGGAATTTTAATGGGAAGTTGGCATAATGGTACAGACACAAGGTACAGAGTTTGATCCTGACTTGGAGTAAATGGCTAGGCTTAAAATGATCAACAAGGGCAATTAGCCTAGTACTAATCTATGAGCCTATAATTACCAAGATTTGCCTAGGAGTCTTAGAAGATATCAGTCTGTTAGTGCCTAACAATTCAGTTATACAAACATGTTAGGATGTTATGTACCATGCTTAACTACAGGTGTTCTCTCATTGTGTTAACTTACAAAAATACTGCATGATGTTATCTGTTGTAAAATTTGGATCTACATAGTCTAATTTTTCATGACACATTAGGTATTCTGACATATTCATAGGTTCATAGTTGTATACTAGGCTAATGTTCACTAGGGCATTATAAGACTAGCCGTTCAACCCAAATGTGACCCACAGATTAGATTTATATAGGTGGTGAGTTATTGGCTGCCTCTGTTCATCAGAGACATAGGAGCCAGACCAGGGATGAAATTATGATTACCCATCCATTGTTTCAAGTTGTGCTTAAAAAGGGATGGGGAGGAACTCTGCTTTACAAGGATGAGGAGGCAGTTTCAGACAGTGGGAATTCTCTGAGAAACACATCTGTCTCTCCAAAATGTCCTATTATGTCACAAGCAAAACTGAGGTCTTTTAATCTAGTAGCTCTGTTGTCACAAGCAAAATGTATGTCTTTTAATCTAGTAGTTATGTTGGTGTTTGTTTTGTGAATGTGCAAAAGGTCCATCAAAACAGGATCCAGGGATGCCCTATATACCAGGCTAAGATCTCTCCCAGAAGTCTGTATGATACTAAGTAAAGAGATACGGCTTTGAGATGATCAGCATAGGACATTGTGTTTACTCGCTGTATTGTTTTTGTAAGGCACCTTTATGGATGTTCTAGCTGCTTCATTTGTCTGGTCAGCTACATATCAAAGGGGGCATTATACTCTTTGATTGGTCTAATGAGGGCTGAGTACATTGGTATGATGACTTCTCTGGACCTAGATGCCATGCCCCTGTGCTTATAAGTTGGGCAACATAGAAGGATTATCTTACTAACTTGGACATTTGCTGATCAAAGTCTAGGTTACTACCTACATGACTTCCCCAGATACCTGACTAGTGAATCAACTTTTAAGGGTGTTTTATTGATGACATAGTTACCCATAGTGGTAGACTTGCCAAAAGGTGAACCGTGGCAACCATGCTTAATAGCTACAATCCGATTTATTATGAAGCACTTTTCGTCCAGCAAAATTACTTGAACTTCATCAGATACAACACACACAAATAATGGCATTTAAATAGTAGACTCTTAAGTCACATGTTATTCTAAATCACATATTTAAAGAGAAATGCATGAATTTCTTTACAAAGTCTTTGATTCATACTTAACTAAAATCATTTATAAAATCCATTTATATCATCTTTTATATATATAAAAACCAGGTGAGTTAAGGACTGACCAAGTAAATCCTGAAATAATTCTCATATACTTTCTTATAAGAATTAAACATATGTAAAACATTTAACCTATGTATATAAGTTGTATTAATTATATCTACACATAAATAAATTATTAAGTTAATAATTAATACCATTATAAAAAATCAAAAGTATTAAAAATAGTACTAAAGTTGTTGTAATCAATAAACAGCAGCCAAAATTAACTAATGTCATATATACATATACATGTGTTCATCTAAGTAAACTCTAAAGTTTTAATAGAGACATTATAGAACACATGTCATTTAATCCAGGATTATTATATGCATAAAGCAGGACTTGCCATATTAGTTCAAGTCTTTCTAATTCTATCTCAAGTGGTCCCCCTCTCAAACTCTTTTCCACTTGATCTAAAATCCAAAATTTAAATTCATGATTTGGATAATCTTGAATATGCTTGGCTAATGCATTATCTTGTTTTTGTCTACTTATACTATATATATGTTCATATATCCTATCTCTAAGCCTACCGACATAAAAACAGGGACAATATTGACACTTGGTGAGGTAGACTACCATTTTTGAGTTACAGTTGTCTTTCATATTGCTCATCAATTCTTTGTCATTAACAAATACTGATGACCCAACCAAAATGTATCTACAATATGGACAAAAACCACATTGTTGCATACCGCTCCGGTTAGTGACCAGTCTATGTATACATTCAAACAAATATTTGAAGTTTTTATCCCTTCTAGTAGTAAATTTCGGTGTAATACCAAGTTTTTCCACTAATTCTTTATCTTCCATAAGGATATTTCAATTCTTACATACAATGTTCCTTATATAATAATAATCTACACTGAATGTTAACACAAAACTGGAAGTAATAGTTGAAGGGAAGTTTGTTCTAGTTCTAACCATAGGTGTTACAACTGGAGATTCACATCCATGACTAGTAGAATTCTCTATTAAAAATTCATTTTCAGACCTATCATTACCAAGTATAGGTCTATACATACCATTCAATCTTTTTATATTTACTTCATTTATAATATTATCCAGAAAACTATTTGGGTATGCTCTTTTAATGAACATTTGTTTTAATAACTGGCATTCATTATAGAACTCCTCCTCTTTTGAAACCATTCTTGCCGCTCTCACTAATTGTCCCTTAACCACCAATTTCTTTTGGTGGTAAGAATGAGCGTTTGAGAAATGTAAGAATGTATTTGAATAGGAGGGTTTCCTATATATTTTTGCCTCATACTTTTTATCTATAATATTCTTAACCAATAATACATCCAAAAATGAAATTTGATTTTCATCAAAATTATATGTTAATTCCAGAAAATCTGTACTCTGATTAAAATAATCAGCTAAATGTTGAGCTTGTTCTACCGCCTTTGAATAATATAAAAATATCATCCAAAAACCACATGAAATATACAATTTGTGATCTAATTTCATCAGTTTTAAGCACAAAGGAGCGTTCCCAGTAGTTCATGACTAAGTTCGCAAAACTAGAGCCACATAGGGACCCCATGGCCATGCCTCTTTTTTGGTGGTAGAAGTTGTTTTTAAAATATATATAATTATGTGATAACACAATATCTAATAATTCTTCCACCAAAGATATATCTGATAGAGGAGCGCCTTTGTTCCTAACATTTAGTGTAACCCATTCAATACCTTGTTCTTGTGGTATTGAAGTGTAAAGGTCCTTTAAATCTACTGTCAGTATATTATGTTCGCTAAACTCTATTTCATTAATTTTTCTTAAAAATGACCAAGAGTCTTTACATTTTACAGTTTCTGTTAATACATATTTCTTAAGAATTGAGTCTACCACCTTTGCACATGCATAAGTTGCAGAGTTCCTGCCATCCACGATAGGTCTAAATGGGAGGGGTCAACCAAATTCTTATGAATTTTAGGCACTCCAAATATTGTTGGAGCTATAGGTGCCAACATAATCATGTAATTATACAAGTCAACATCAATTTTCCTTTCAATAAATAAATCATTAATATATGTTTTATTCTTTGACTGGCCAGAGTCTACTATTTAAATGCCATTATTTGTGTGTGTTGTATCTGATGAAGTTCAAGTAATTTTGCTGGATGAAAAGCGCTTCATAATAAATTGGATTGTAGCTATTAAGCACGGTTGCCATGGTTCATTATTGTTTTTGAAGTTTTAATTTTGTTTTTTGTATGTCTTGCCAAAAGGTACTATAATGCATTTCTTCTTATGGAGTTTTAAGCCATTGCTTTGGCACCATGTGTTTGTATGTATTAGACCTTCTTGAAGCATGTTCTCATCTTGGCGGAATTCAATGACTGCTCCCAGTTTGCAATTATCTGCAAACTTGGTCAGCCAAAAGCCTTTGACATTGGCTTTGACATCTGAGGTGTAGATGCCCAAAAGAAGTGAGCCCTGCACAGAGCCCTGGGGGACACCACTAGTGACCAACTTCTTTGTGGAAGTGGTCTCACCAATTCTAACCTCCAGGTTCCTATCAATGAGCCAGCTAGCTATCCAGTATGTTATAAAGGGGTTTATACCTAGTTCCATAAGTTTGTTGACAATGGCTGAGTGGGGTATTGTACCTAATGCTTTAGCCAGATTTAGGTCAGTAGTATACACTACCTTCCTCTCATCCATTGCCTTTGAGCATGACCTTGCTTTGACCAAGCCAAACTGGGATGGATCCAGTTTATGGAGGCCTCTTATGTCATTGTTGATCATTTACAAGATAATTCTTTACATGCCTTTGCAAATAAGACAAATCAGACTAATAGACTATTGTGTCTATAGTTTTCAGGATCTGCTGAAGGTCCTGTCTTGTAAAGGAGGATGACAGTTGCAGTCCTCCATTCATGTGGCATAAGGCATCTTTTAAGACTCTAGTTAAATAATGACTTCTGGGGTTCTGATAAGTCATATTTTAGACTGTTCAGGAGGCATTCTGGGTTGTTATTGGGGCCCATTAAGGCCATGGTCTTGGCTTTAGTGAGTACAATCAGTACATGTTTCCTAGAGGGGAGGTAAAAACAGAATTTAATTTGTCCACTAACAGGTTGGCTATATTTTCATGCTCTGTGAATGTGGTACCATTATCCATTAGTTCAGCACATTGTGTTGTACTGCCCTTGACGTTTCTGACAGAGCTGAAGAAGGCCTTATAGTTATCTTTCATCTGGGAGAGTATCTTGACCTAATTAGCCCTCTTATTTGCGTACTTAGTTTGAGGAGAGAGTTTTTATCTTTATGGGAATTGCCCATTCTGATTTTGCCATAATTTGTTCCTTTCATTTTATATCCTGTTTAATTTGGGATGCTACCAGTGTGGTTTGTCTCTAGGGTTATGCTGTGTTCTCTCGTTTTTGGAGGGGCAATGAACTTTCACACTCCATCGTTTAATAAAGGGTAATTTGCCTTGGAATAATTCCTAGCTGTTACTGGTTTTAATGGGATTATGAAGTTGATTTTGATTTTGAAGAAGACAGCTTTACAACTGGACCTTACATGGGAGGATGAGACATTGCGGTGGGAGTGCAGTGTTGTCCCATACCTGCAAGCACGGGGTCAAGTATGTTGGAGCCTCTAGTGGGTGTAATCACTATTTGTTTAAGGGTGCTTGTATTTACAAAGCCCAGCAATCTCTTTGCCAGTAGATTTGAGACTGTGTAGGATTCCCATTCTATAGAGGGGTAATTAAATTCTCCCATGAGTAGGGTGTTAGGTTGGATAGTAAGTGTCTCCAGTAGGTCCAAGTATGCATTGTGAGCTTCTTGGGACATGGAGGATGACCTATAGTTGGCTAGGATATGGTATGGGATTTTGTCTGTGGTGATCTGCATGTGGGGGAGCTCAAGTTTGTCATCCTGTTTGGCAACCCTAAAGGTATGCTTGTTATTGATGTATATTTGAGATACCTCCTTCTTTAGCCCTTTTCATTGCAGCTACTGGTCTAAAAGTGTGAAAGACACTGAAACCTTACACTGCCGGGATACTCTCTGATGCTTTAAACCATGTCTTGGCAACTGCACAGATGTCTATATTATCGAGTGTGAGGAGGGCTTTGAGAGAGTGTTTTTTTTTAGGATCTTGTTATTGAGCTGTAACACCTTGAGGTTCAGTTCAGTTGATTTTGCTATGTTGATAGGTTTGTCAATTTGGCATTGCTTAAAGGTATTATGAGGGTGGATAAAGTTTTAGCCAGTATTCAAAACCTAGAAGGTAGAGATGCAGACCTTCCTTAACAAAGCAACGTAGTCTGTTAACCTTGTCCTCCCAAGATGACAAATATCAGATCCCCTTAGAATGACATCAGAAAGACAGGAAGTTGTTGAAGTCAATCATTTTTTGCTCATATTGTGACATCATCCTTAGTGATGGTAATATGGTGCTCAATGCTAGGCTCATACCAGCCAGGGACACATAGTCTGAAAGTTCCATAATGTCTCTCTTCATATATTCTGGGGTGGTATATCTCAAGTCATTTACACCTACATGGATTATAATGGAATCATACTGTGCATGCGTGATTTGCTGGATTCTGTCTCCAGATAAGCAAATAACAGTTATCTTCTTCTTGGTCAACCTGGTTAGAGGGGTATCATTATAGCTTACAATGGAGACCCCAATGACGAGAGTCCTGCAAAGTGAGTTTGCTTGCTTTAGGGGCTTACTGTTTTGGGCTCCACTGAGAGTGACAGAATGTGTGGTGTCAGGTGTTTTTTCTGACTGCCTTTAGGCTTGCTGAGGCATAGCTTTGATAGCGGGTGATCTAGGTAGTCTTTGTTGTTTTGGAAGCTAGCTTTTAAGTGCATCAATATATATTTGTCTAGTTGTGTGTTGTATAGTATATGAGGTGAGTGTTGTGTGCATGGTTTTGGCAACCTGAAGTGCACTTGTATTTGAGAGTTTTGCCTTCAGTGTCATTGTACAAGTACACTTCTCACATACTGTGTGTACTCCTTTAAGGATTAAGTGGTTAGCAGTAAACATGAAATGATTGCTGCATTGTCCCAGGATGCCCATACCCACCAAGTTGGCTACTATAGCTCTCACCCTCTTAGAGCAAAACAATCTAGATAAAGCCATAAATAAAGGGGGGTGCCAAGCCCTAAAATAGGGACACTTTTTAAATATTGCTCTTACAAACTTAGAAAATTGATAGAATAACAGATTTTGCATTGAGTATGATGCCTGAAAATCAAATGTCTGTCATTATTTTCTGACTTCAACCCTCAATGATTTACCAACAATGTGCCAGAAAAACAATTTTTAAGAGAAACAGACCAAAATATGAGGCAAACATCTGGACATTCTGCGAAACTCTATATAGTTGAGAGGTATGCTGGCTATAGTGAAGTTAGAAAATTGCATATCCATACTGTATAGTCCTTTTATTTGTGGGTTACAAGGTGGTGGTGTATTGGGTTTAGAAGCCTACTAAAGGTGCTTTATTGAAGCAGATTATGCTAAACAGTATTGAATTCTTCTAACTTTAGTGTTTGCACAATACTGAATTCAACTAAATCTGTAGATATTGCCACTTGACTCCCAACTAGCTGCTCTAAGGTTGTTGGCACAGTAGGTATGTGTGCTATTTTGCTACTTTGCAGGGTACAGCTTTACAAACCATTCTTTCTAGGTGTTTGTTACTGTACAGGACAATGCTAGCTTGATCAAAATTATAGCAGCACAGAAAAACAGAAAACTAACTAATAAGCCCTCTGGCATAAAATATCTACACTATGAGTCCATTTGTGTATTTCCCAACTCAGGTAGAGCAGGCAAATACCTCCTGTTATAAGATGACTAAACTCAGTCCTCCTAATGTAAAAACACAGTAGACGAGACCCATGAGTAACAACTAGCAGGTAATCCCTTGCTTAAGTCAACTTCAATACAGACTTGTAACAATGTGAGGAACAGCATTTAAAAAAATCAGTGAATTAAAAAAAAAAAAAACAACAGTGAATTGCACACATAAAAGCAGGAAACAGTAGTGATCACTCAATATCACTGTGATTTAGCAATCAAAGGACTTGAACTTTACCTGGATGGCACTGGATGCAACTAAAATGCTTCTGGAATGTAAGCTAGGACTCCAGGCTTTGCTGAGCTTCTGAAAAATAATCAGGGACAATATGAGTAAAGGAGATTTACTCAAGAGCAGTACTGGTTTGCTGGGTGGACACTCAGTGTCATGGGTCTCTGGAAAATAATGGGTGGGAGGAGTGCAGAAATAGCTAATACAGCCAATATCAATGAAAAAGGGGAGGGAGGGACTTTGGAAATCAGATTACCATATGGGGTGGGGGTGGAGCCAGAGACACATCCTTATTATCAAACAGCACCAGCAATAGGTGTGGGAGGGTTGGGGAAACAGGCTACATACAAGAAAATAAAGGCAATAATGGAGGTCTTTCAGAAACTTTAACTTAATGTGTTAGTGGGGGATGGGCCCGACACAGACTGCAACTTTAAGCAGATAAAAGCACTGAAGCACAATCTGGAGCATAGATAATTATCTCACTATTGACCTTCCATAAGAGTTTAGGGCACCAGACTATGTGGATGTTTACCAGTAACACTGTTTATGGAAAAAAATAGAATAGTAAATGACGAAGGCTAAAAATCTTGCAGGATTACACAGCTCTGCCACCACTGATAATTAAAATACAAGACTATGGACCAACAGGGTTTAGATACAAATGGGTAGCTTTTACAAATAATTCTACTAGTGGAAATATAAGTGTGGGATAACAGAGAAAAACAATCTTTCCACAAATATTAATAAACAAGACTGAGGTCCCAGAGCAAACTTTAAAAAAGCAAACAGATGGAACAGAGCAGATAGGTTCATAGGTATGTACTAGGCTAATGACCCTGGAGCCTTTACAAGCCTAGCCCATAGGATTCCCTGCCATCATGCCATCCAACCTTAGTTCCCAGTGCCTCTGTTGAGTAGAGCCACTGGCGTGATCCCAGGGGGGGGCTTTTCTATTTCCCATCCACTCATCAAGATTACTCTTGAAGAGGGCCAGTGAGGTGCTCTAGTTGACATGTATGGGAAGTCTATTCCATAGCATGGGCAGTCTCTGGGTTATGAACCTGTCCCTCCAGCACGTTCTGTTGATTGTGGCAATGACGTTGAGGTCTCTGAAGCGTGTGGTGAGGAAGGACTGGGATTTCTTTAGATGTAGCATTTCTAACAAAGCTGGGTCAGACATGGCCTTGTAAGTCAAGCAGAGATCTCCTCTAAGTAGGCGATATGAGGCAGAGAATAGTTGGAGCATTTTGAGTCTGTCCATATAGGATGAGTGTTTAAGGCCTAGATAAGGACAAAGTATAATTACCACATAGGTCACTAAGTGCATCTCAAATATTTAGGCAGAGGTAAAATAATTAACGTAATTGAGGTATTGAGATTTCTTTTAAAATGCTGCAGGGGGGTATGCAACATCCATTCATTTAAGAGTTTATAGTACATCAACGCATTCTATTAATGTAACACACAGTTAACAGATTCAGTTGTTACAATAGTCATTTTTTATACTGGTATGGGTAAAATGACAGACTTGTACTGCTGAGTATGAAGTGTCAACTCCTTTGTCACTGGAGTGCAAGAAGAAATATGTTTTACTGACTTTACTCAAGAAACAGTAACAATGCTTATGCATGCTATATGCAGTGTATGCAGTGCAATGCAAGGATTCTCTCATGTTATTAAATGTAGTTTCATAAAAATTCATTTTGTTGAGCTAAAGGTTTCAAATCTTGACATTCCCGATGAGCTTTCTGTTGCAAAACAAGTTAGCTATTTTGCTTTTGCACGCATCACATCTGAAAATTAACTCATGTCCAAAGTAATGACTAGGAACAATCTACCACAATGTAAAGTCTCTGCAAATGATGAGGTACTCTGAAAAGGCTTTCTGAAAGCCGTGGCACCAGAGCAGTGTTATTTGTTCTTAATGGTATTAGAGTTTGAAGTTTTGCTGTTAACTTTTACTGCAGAAGTTATTTATTATTTTAATAAATCAGTCTGTCTATTAAACTGAGTGAATTAATCTGGCCTGGAGCTTGTGGTGTGCAGTCTGGTTTGTTCTACAGTGTGGTGCTTTATTTATAAATAGCCAAGATGTTCATCCTGGCATGGGTGATAGAGAGCCAGGAAAGGACACTAGCATGAAAAGGCAAATGACTACATGAAAACCATTCTTACACAAAGCATGCACAGGATGCTGCCCCAAGGCATCACCCTAATCAGATACTGCCATGACAAAAGCAATTAAAACATTAGTTGCAGAATATTAGTTTTGCCTTTGTATTAGAGCTCTAGTGTTCCCAAAGTGAATCACTGTTTCCTAGCAATGCACGAGGAAGAATGGCCCTGGTGAACATCCATGCATGCCTTATCTGTAAAATTTTGCTGAACATGCAAAATTGTTAGTCTTCTATTTTGAATATGTGTAAACTTTGTGTGATGTTTTAAAGCTGTTGTGCCAGCTTTATTTTGTGTTCTACCTGACTGCCAGAAAATGCCAACAAATCACCCAACATACCAATAAATAAATGTGGATTTATACTGCCTTATACATGTATTACCAGCTTTTGTCATTACATGTTGTCTATTGATGATAAACACTCTGCGTTCCATGAAAAACACTTGGCTATACCAGATCACAACTGTATCATTGGGGCCAGCTGTGACACTTTAGCAGGTGGTTATCACTCAGTGTATATATGTCAGGTCAGTTAGCGTGGAAGTGCAGCATAAAAAGCAGTGTCAGTGCCACAGACGTATAAGAGAGCAGTTGTTTAAATCTTTTCTCTACATTCTCATTCCTAGGTGAATGTGGCACCCCTTCAAAACATTTATTAGAAAGTCAGAGCATGCTGCATTCCAATATGACTTTTCAAATTCCTGAATTATGTACCTTGGGCACAATGATTTGCTGCTACCATCCATCATCTTTTGTAGCGCCACAAAAATAGCACAGCATGCTCCTGCTGTTTTACATGTTAAAACACAAATTCTAGAAATAAGTGACACATGCTTTTACCCTTAACCAGTTCAATATCGCTGCAGATGTGTTAAAGGAACCATAAGGAAAACCATATCCAACATCCAAAGGTTAGCCAACTTCAGATTGTTCAGAATTAATTCTATGGGAAAGTGAATTGCTTTATTGACAAAACACTTTAAAAAAAATCAGGAACCAAATGCACTGCTGACACGCCAATAACAAGTCCACAGAAAATAATTAAAAGGTTTATTGAATCCACATAGATAAGCGCTTTCATCATACAGACTTCAACAGATCTACAAATTTTATTTAAAATGCTTACTTTTTATAGGAAATCCTTAAAACATGTGACTCCACATCTTATAAATATTAATTAGTTCAATCCTTATACATTTTATGTGTTTAAAATTCATGAAGAAGGATGTATTATTTTATTAAAACAGTATTCCTTTATGTTAAAATGTTTTTCTAAAAAATGTAAGAATATATTCAAAGGACACTGGCCCTATGCTTAAGTTCCGGTTTGATGCTTATAGCCTCATTCAAACCTGGGAAAAATGTAGCATTTAATTTAAATTGCCATTTACATTCTGCCTGCAATAATTTATTTTTCCAGTCTCCTCCTCTTGGATCCATCTTTACTATCTCCAGGATCCCAAAAATGAAACTGTGTGTGGGATTAGTTATAATATGCTTACTTAGAGCATTTTTTTCTTCCTTTTTTAAAATACAATAACAGTGCTCATAGATTCTTCGGTTTAATTTTCTTTCTGTTTTTCCAACGTAGAAACATGTGCAGTCTTTACACGTGGCCAAATATACTAATCCCTTAGATATACAGGAACCATCCATTAGTTTGATGGGTATGTCATAGGGTGCCAGTAAAAACTGTGCCTTTTCATTAATATATGAACATTGTTCACAGCATCCACATTTATGCGTCCCTAGCTTAGTACCTACCAAATGTCTAGTCTTATGGTCTAACATAAACTTTAAATTTTTATCTACTTTGTAGGTAAACATCGGTTCGGAACCTATATATTTGTAAATATCCTGATTACATTTGAACATGGACCAGTTTTTAGATATAATATTTTTAACTTCCTTAGCCGTTTCCCCATAAGTAATAAACATGGATTGAGAAAAATCTTGACTTCCCCTAGGTCTCATATTTTCTTCCTCGATCCCTACACCTAATAATGCCATATATTTAACATTCCATAATGACAAAACTTCATCCCGAATGTTATTAACAAAATCAAGAGGGTACCCCCTCTCCAGGAACATATTAGTTACTTTATTAATTTCATTTTCCACTATATCTATCCTTGAACACATTCTAACCACCCTCACCATCTGTCCCTTAACAATATTTCTTTTCACATGTGGAGGGTGGTTGCTAGAGTATTCCAGATAATCATTGGAGAAGGTAGAATTTCTAAAAATACTGGAAGAAAAACTATTATTAACATAATCTTTTGTTATGTTCACATCTAAATAGTTTATTCCATCCTGGTTACCATTCCCTGTAAACTTAAAATAAGAACATATATTATTAATATAATTTAAAAAGGCGTCAAAAAATTTTTTATCTTTCCATAAAATAAACAGATCATCTAAAAATCTAAAATATTTAACCCATTCACCTTTGAATGGGGATGAAAAAATGAATTGTCTTTCCCATTCATGCAGCATTAAATTGGCAAAAATAGGGGCGCAACTATTACCCATCGCCACCCCTTGTATTTGTTTGTAATATTGACCTTCAAATGTAAAAAAGTTATTTTTTAAAATAATTTCCATCAAATCAATAATGAAATTAATCATCTTACCCCCTAAATTGCTACGTCTAATTAAAACATCACTAAAAAACTCCAGACCTATTGCGTGGGGTATGGAAGTAAACAAATCTATAACATCAATAGTTGAAAAATAACAATCTTTCTCAAAGGAATCATTATTAATTTGTCTTAAAAAATCCCATGAATCTTTTAAAATATATTCAATAGGGGCTACTGAGTTTTTTACTATACGATCAATAAAAATCCCCAAAGAATTTGTTATACTATTCCTACCAGATATAATTAACCTATAAGGTGGATCCTTTATATTTTTATGAGTTTTAGGTATCCCAAAGCATATCGGTATTGTTGGATATTCCACATTTAAAAAATTAAACAATTCCTCATTAATAACACCTTGTAGTAAAGCATCTTCTAGGAAATATTTAATCTTCCTATAACTTATATTTATCTCATTTTTAGAGATTGTTTCATACTTAACTGAGTCCATAAGTATACCTGTGATTTTATTGTTATAATCCACTTTATTAACAATAGCCATACCCCCGCCTTTATCCGGCCTCATAAACCTCACTTCCTCATTATTCCTAAGTTCTTGCAAAAGTGCATTTTCATCCTTCGTTAAATTATGCTTTCTAAAAGGATAATCATGTAACCTTTTAAAAATCTCTTGTTCAGTTACTTTCTCAAAAGTATGAATTAAAGGTAGAAGAGGGGGGTTCCAACAGCTTTTTTTTATATATAACAGAGTTAGAATTTTCAAACTCTTTCTGGTTGTCCTTAAATATGCATTTAAAATTTAATTTCCTATTAAATAATCTAAAATCTATTAAAATTCTACTAATATCCACTCTTCTTGATGGTACAAATTTAAGGCCTTTCATTAAAAGGTGAAACAAATTTTTAGTAATAGGAAATGCTGCATAGTTAAATATTTTAAAACTTTTGTACATAAAAATTATGTCATCAGACACCTTTATTTCATCCTCATTCCCATACATCTTATCACCATCATTATTCACTTTTGCTAATGGTAACTGTTCTTTCTCCGGTAGGATGTGTTTGTATATTTGGGCCTTACCGCCCCATCCCCCCTTGGACCTAAAAAAACATTTTCTTGTCGACTTCCATTCCTATTCATTATTCTTTCCGATCTTCTTAATTGTGGAAATTCAGAATCATAATTATTTCCCCTATTGCTAAAATTACTATTTTCCCCATCATCATGTGTAGGGTTAGAATTCCCATTCCCATCAATACCATAATAGGCCTTAGGAAAAACATATGCTTTATCATTTTTATACTCAAATTCATCACGTAAAAGCTTTTTCTTTTTCCTGTTAATATTATTAGTTAATTCACTTTCCACTTTATCAAAAATTATATTGTATCTATATGCATACTGGTTAAAAAAGGCATCATCCATAATACTACTATTTAATACATCCACTTCACTTAATAATATATCTATCTTTTTGTTGTTAATATTAATTATAAACTCCATTAATTCTATTATGGATGATGCCTTTTTTAACCAGTATGCATATAGATACAATATAATTTTTGATAAAGTGGAAAGTGAATTAACTAATAATATTAACACGAAAAAGAAAAAGCTTTTACGTGATGAATTTGAGTATAAAAATGATAAAGCATATGTTTTTCCTAAGGCCTATTATGGTATTGATGGGAATGGGAATTCTAACCCTACACATGATGATGGGGAAAATAGTAATTTTAGCAATAGGGGAAATAATTATGATTCTGAATTTCCACAATTAAGAAGATCGGAAAGAATAATGAATAGGAATGGAAGTCGACAAGAAAATGTTTTTTTAGGTCCAAGGGGGGATGGGGCAGTAAGGCCCAAATATACAAACACATCCTACCGGAGAAAGAACAGTTACCATTAGCAAAAGTGAATAATGATGGTGATAAGATGTATGGGAATGAGGATGAAATAAAGGTGTCTGATGACATAATTTTTATGTACAAAAGTTTTAAAATATTTAACTATGCAGCATTTCCTATTACTAAAAATTTGTTTCACCTTTTAATGAAAGGCCTTAAATTTGTACCATCAAGAAGAGTGGATATTAGTAGAATTTTAACAGATTTTAGATTATTTAATAGGAAATTAAATTTTAAATGCATATTTAAGGACAACCAGAAAGAGTTTGAAAATTCTAACTCTGTTATATATAAAAAAAGCTGTTGGAATCCCCCTCTTCTACCTTTAATTCATACTTTTGAGAAAGTAACTGAACAAGAGATTTTTAAAAGGTTACATGATTATCCTTTTAGAAAGCATAATTTAACGAAGGATGAAAATGCACTTTTGCAAGAACTTAGGAATAATGAGGAAGTGAGGTTTATGAGGCCGGATAAAGGCGGGGGTATGGCTATTGTTAATAAAGTGGATTATAACAATAAAATCACCGGTATACTTATGGATTCAGTTAAGTATGAAACAATCTCTAAAAATGAGATAAATATAAGTTATAGGAAGATTAAATATTTCCTAGAAGATGCTTTACTACAAGGTGTTATTAATGAGGAATTGTTTCATTTTTTAAATGTGGAATATCCAACAATACCGATATGCTTTGGGATACCTAAAACTCATAAAAATATAAAGGATCCACCTTATAGGTTAATTATATCTGGTAGGAATAGTATAACAAATTCTTTGGGGATTTTTATTGATCGTATAGTAAAAAACTCAGTAGCCCCTATTGAATATATTTTAAAAGATTCATGGGATTTTTTAAGACAAATTAATAATGATTCCTTTCAGAAAGATTGTTATTTTTCAACTATTGATGTTATAGATTTGTTTACTTC
>NC_056738.1:226797589-227020089 GCF_019279795.1 Protopterus annectens
CTTTAAAAATGACTAAATCTTGCAGTGCTAAATATTTTTATTTATATTAAATACCTCGTAAGATTAAACCACAGCCTAAAAACATTTGTTGAGTTTCTGATCATGCAAGAAAAGGATGCAAATATGCCATCCAACATTATTTCTCTGCAGGTCACACAAATCAATCCTTTTTTATTAGTTTGACATTTTATATTGCTCTGAACTACAGGTGATGATGGTAGTGACCTGTAACATGGATTTATATTGAATTCAGGGATTTCTGACAGATGAAACTTCATAAAAGAAGCAAATACGTTTGTAGGATTTTATTGTATTTTGCCTTCTGACTAACTGCCATGTGTTTTAGATAAAGTGCAGCCAACAATCACAAAAGTAAGCTGAATGCATTAACAGTTAGTGACTAACATCTTTTGGTTTCAGCTACAGGAGTCATAGCCATTAGATGACTAAGAAAACTGAAATATTATAACTGAAAGCAGAGCAAAATATCATGTACTTATCCCACCTGCTTATTGACAGAAATGTGAAAGCACTATTGACTCCTGGCTTTATTTTATTATTTTACTTTTTGCATCACTTTTAATAATAGCTGTAAAGTGATGACTTATCTGAAGGCCAAATTATACCTTTTCCATTTTGTCAGCATAATCACCCGATGAGACACTTTTCTTATAGTTTTTGAAATGAACCTCCCAGAGCTCAGGCTGTTTGCCTTGAGGTGGAGGTGCCTTCTTGTCCTGACTAGATTCACCACTTCCTATAATTAAGCCCTACCTTTACACATTTAGATTAAGTCTCTGTTCACCAAAGATTCACAAACTTGTGATTACTTTTCCACAATAGGCTAGGCTTGTATTAGCTTTACAGCTTGTATCATCTGCTCTTGTAGAGTGTATGATAGACTGATAGTGGGCCCATCATTATATTGTACCTATTTTTTCTTAGTAGTGTATTATTAACCTATGCATTAGTCTCTGCTTTTCTTACTTATAGGCAGGTAAATATATTGTTTATACTTAATGATAAAGCAGCTTCATTATGCCATCAAGGAAAAGGCAGGCCATGCAGTTTTATATATATATATATATATATATATATATATATATATATATATATATATATATAGCTTCCCTTAGACAACACTGTAAAGGTTTTATGCAACAGGCAGTAGTACAACATGCAAAACACTGTAAAGTTTTATGGAATAGGCAGGGGTACAACATGCAAATACTGTAGGGTCACTTATGGATTACAACTGTGGAACTTCTGCATGACTTTCATGATATTGGAGTAATTTGTCTTCAGAATACTAGGACTTAAGACACATATATTACAACTTACCTGCATACCTTCCAATCTCTTAGAGCTAGAAATCTGGACAAAACCATAAATAATGGGGGAACAAATGCCCAGAAATATGGACAATTTTTTTTAATATTGCTCTTACAAACTTAAAAAGTTGATAGCATAGCAAGTTTTGCTTTAACATGAATTTTCTGAAGAGTATGAAGTCTGAAACTGAAATGTCTGTCATTATTTGCTGATTTTAATCGTTAACAACTTGCCAGTGATTTGCCAGAAAACCACAGTTTTATGTAAACTGGACCAAAAATATTATCCAAAAATCTGGACATGCTGTGAAAATCTGTACAGTTGAGAGTTATGCTTACCTGTTCTATTACCAATTGATGGAGTTTGCTGAATCAGGAGACTGTCCTCATATAGCCCTATATGGTTTAGTGTAATAGAATGCTGCTACTTACCTTGAATGTAACACATGAAGAGGCCTTTCAAGTCTCTTGACAAAGACTAATAATTGATGTTTTACTAAATATTTCTGTTCATTTTTTCATGGAAAGGGTGGTGCATTACCTGATATTAGGTATACAAGGTAGGTGCACTTATTCACCAGATCAGCTATATAATTCTCAGCATGGCCTAACTAGTTATAATTATGGTTACAATTAGTATAACCATTAAGAATTATGTTTTAACTAGTCGTCACATCTTATTATAGATTAAGTACTAATGGATGTGCAAAGCCAATGACAACAGTTATATAAAATTATTTTATTAATTAGGTACTAGCAACATAGGATAGCTATACCACTCATAAGGTATTACCTGTTAGCTAACAGTAGGAGTATATATACAGAACAGATAAGAAAGATGAGACCTACCTTATTGTAGCTTGACCACACAGCCTATGATACACAGTTATGGCTCCAGAAAGAGAAGTTTGACAATGAATTATGTGCTAAAGCATATAATACTACATTTTATGAAAACTGGAGTTAGATTTAATGAAGCTCAGTCATGGGTGAAAGTGGTCATCTATTTATTATCTTTTAATTTTTCAGTAAAGAAATACTCATTTCTAAACAAGTTGAAAGTGTTTGATTACATTAAGGTCTCAACAGAGATTGTCTACAATTTGTTGTTCTGTTTTCCTGATTTTTAAGGAGTCCCACACAGTGACTTCATTACTCATGAAGTACAAGTTGTCTTTGTGGTTTACTGCAAGGATCTGTATCTATCTATATATCTATAGCTATCTATATGTATCTATCTTTCTATCTTCTATCTATCTATCTATCTTCTATCTATCTGTGTGTGTGTGTGTGTGTGTGTGTGTGTGTGTGTGTGTGTGTGTGTGTGTGTGCGCGCGCACATGTATAAATATATGGCTTCTGACCAAATAGTTGAATGATCATTACACTTAAAATTCATTCAGCCAAAGTGGTTGAATGGCCATTTTAGTGAAACTCCAATAAAACTTTATACAGCCAAAATCACATGATAATTTCTACAGGAGGCAAGCACTCCCAGCACTCCTCACACCACCTTTTCTTAAATATACTAACTCCATGGCTACACAGCTATATAGAAAAGGATATCCCAAACATAATAAATCACTGTCAGTTAACAGTAGTGATTATGTAGAGGTAATCTAAGGCAGCAGGTAAAGCTTCTTCTTACACTTCTACATATACCTACATCTGTATTTCGGAGCTATATGTAGTTATGCAACATTGAATTTAATAAGCTTTCAGCCTATTTGTTCAACTAAATGAACTTTCAAAAGTTTAGAGTCAATGGTTTGTCTTTCAGTGAAATGGGCAAATCCCTTATCATTCCAGTACTATATGCCAGCACTCTTAAAATTTAGCACACATATTCCATACTACAGTGTCATACCTTTTTCTTTGTATGCTCCATCCTTTTTTCTGTATTATTATTAAAAATGCCATAGATCCCTTTTAATCCAGCACAGGAAATGGAAGTCAGTTCTGATCAGTCCTTGATGAAATCCTCAACCTTCATCATTACCAGATGCCCACAGCCAGCATTGTAATGCATTATGCATTGAAAATTAAATTCATCAGTGTAGAATTTTAGAAAACTACATTGTTTGGTGTTATTAGACTATGTGACAGCACTAATCAGGGACTGTATTTCATGATGTGTTAGGCTGCTACTGTCGTACGCCTACTTATTCTGCTGGGGGCATTCCTGTACTTGAGTATCAGAGCTATGACAACATCACAGTGGAGGCCCACATTAATGTTGCTCTCATTCTTTACAATCTGGAATCTGAGTATTTGTCCTTTAATTGTTGGCTTTAATTTACATTATATTGTTTTTATACATTTTTTGCCCCATTTTCTGCCTACCAGCAAACCTCCGCAAGTTAGATTTTAGCCTTCTTGTTTCCCAGTACAGGTTATACCCACTTGGAGGCTGGGAAAATTATATACATTCTACCATACTGGGTAGCCATGAGGGTTGTTTCTTTCCCTGTCATCACCCTGACAAGGAAGGCATACTGTGCATACCTTAATGCACTTCACAGAGGGCATGAAATCTGTGATATTACAGGTGTCCTATGCCTTCCCACATATGAGTACCTGGTCCTGTGTACCACAGTGAAGGTCACCACATATACATCTTGGTGGCTGAACACCTGTCACAGGGCCATCCCTTGCATTGTGATCACCTCTTGAAAGGCACTCTAACTCTGAACGATATTAGTTTTCTCCCCCCATGACAGACATGCCCATTCTTACCAGACCGACTCCAAAAGTGATCTAAGCTGCTAACTGAAACCAGGAAAGCCAGGTTCCCTGAGTAATAATCAGGTCTTTATCCATCTATGCCAATAGAGCTGTTTTTTACAGTCCATTTCCCTGACATGAGAAAAAGGAAAAAGCCTATCTAGTCTGTCCTTTTATGTGATTTCACATTATAACTCCACTCATCCCTACTTTTCACCATATCCTTCTTCTTTTTGTTACATCTTGAATGTCTCTGTGTATGTCTTCTGCACAACCCATATTGGTAGTCCATTCTATGAGACCACAACCCTTTAAGTGAAAAAAAAATCATTGATCCATATATTTGTTTATTCCAGTAGTCTGCTGCATGTGCCCCCTTCTTTTCCCTGTGTTCCTGTTCAGAATGCCCCCTTTACATCTGTATGATATGGCATTGCTCACTAATATGATGTCCCCCATCTCTCTTCTGATGCAAAGTAAAAAAGCTCCATCTCCTTTCGCTTCTAGTCATACTCCTCCCCCTCTATTCCACAGATCATTCTGAGATCTTTCCTCTGGATTCATTCCATTAGCCTGATGCTGTTTCTTTTATGAGGTCTCCAGAACAGTGCTCAAAGTCTCATCTGGCTGAGTCCCTGCACAATATAAGTAAGAAACATTACTTCTTTTCTTCTGGAATCCATCCCCCTGAAGATTTATCCTAGCATTTGGCTTGCTGCTATCAACACCTTCTCAGGCTTCTCCTTGTGGTCTAATCCAGATGTTATCAGTATCCCAGATCTCTTTCTGCTCTGTTGTTATCAATTCCTTTTCACACAGCTGTAATATTAAGCCATGTTTATTGTGGCTCAAGTACAATTTATTTTGTATTTGTTTGCTTTGACCTTCAATCCTGCATTCTAACTACTTATCCAGCCTTTTGAAATCCATTTCTAGACCCTTCTTCCATCTTTCAGTGTTGCACCTCCCTTTGAGTCATTAGTAAAGAGGTTGCTCTTCTTCTCTGTTCTCTCAGATAAGTATGTGAAAAACACATTGTAGAGTACTGGATCCAAGACACTGGGCAGCAATACTCCACGAATCATTTTCCATGTACTTAACATTTCCCACTCACCAAACCCCCCCCCCCCCCCACCCATGCTACCATTCTACCATGTGGCTATCCACTCTCTCATTCTTAGCCTTATCTCCAGACCCATGCATTTTTTTCTGTGTACTGGGATGTTTCATATCCCCTTCTCATCTATTTCTGGAACCCTTATCCATAGTCCCGAGAACCCCATCAGTGACCCAGTTCAGCAATTTATTTATTCTTTTGATTTGTCCAGCTCTCCTTCCGTATTCTTGACCACCATGCCAAACACTGTATATTTCACACTCTTAAAGTGGCACATGATGATGTTTGTCATTTTATTCTTACCCTTCCCGTATTCTAAATTACACAAGGACATAAACATTGTTGGCTAATGTCATCTTAGCAATTTTCTATGTATTCATTCTTAGCCCTATCCCTAGCCCTTTCCATATTTTTATTAGCTTCCTTTGTGTGACTGAGTCAAAGACTTTTCAGACTGACCATATAGGCAAATGTCGTATTGGATCAAGTTTGACTAACAGATCCTTCTAACCACACACTAATAATCTTTGTGTGTTGGACACTGTTGTCCTCCAAAAATGCTAACAGACTTCCCCTTACAATCTTCTTCATGATTTTCCTTCACTTTTGTTAAGCTAATGGTTAAGTGGGTTTAATTTCTGCTCTAACCCTTTTACAGTGGTACCATAATTGTTTATTACTAGTCATATAACACTTCTGATTACCCAGTGTTCTGTTGATCTTTGTTAGGTGCCCTGCCAACATACTAGACAGATTTCTGAAGACTCTAATGAGTATCTCATCTGGTCCTTGCATATTATCCCCCTTAGGAGAGATAGTTCCTTCTGAACCTCCTCCATCTCTATCCTGTTCTCTGTCCATTTTTTCTCCTGATTCTGTCCTGCCTCCCTCACAATGTGACACCATCTGACTTATTTCATCTATCAGTTTTGCAGCAAAGTATTCATTGAATATCTCAGCTTTTTTTCCACTCATCTGTGCTCTCCCTCCCATTTTCACTCAGCCTGGCCATTTCTTGACCTCACTTTTTGCTTTCTGCTTTGTGCCTAAAAATCACTTCTTTCCTTTCTTGATATCTTATTCTATGTGCCTTGCATCTCTTTGCTGTTCTACCTTGCTGTCCTTTGTGCATTGTGATTCTTCATCTCCCCTCCCCACAGCAATCACTATCAGCTAATGGGTTCATAGTTTCATTGTAAATTACTAGGCTAATGACCCCATAAGGCCTTTTCAAGCCTAACATTGCTTTCCAAGGTGAGAATCAAACCTTGAACTTTGTGTCTGTAAGGAAAACACCTTATCCTATTATACCAATCCCCAAATGAACATATTGACCCCTCCTTACATTAGAAAGGATTATGTGCAGAAGTCGATCATTTTTGGTACATCCGTCCAATGTCTGGCTGAACCTTTCATGGTTCAAGACCTTAGCTCTCTAAATCCCTCTTTTTCTTGGGGCTTAGTCTTTCTATCTCTTGGCTGATTCAGATCTGTCATAGATTACTCTCTTCTACCTACCACAGTCATTTGCTGTCTCCTCTAGTTTCTCATTCCTTTTTTTCTTGTTGTGTATGGTGGATCATTCACTGTATTATTCCACTAGCTTTCTCTGTTTCTTTACTTTAAATACCCAGGCATTTAACATAGATTTTTAAACCTCAAAGCACTCTTGTCCCATTCGTGATTAGGTATTCTTCCTTCTTAAAGACCACACAATTGATTAGTTGCTGTTACATCTCCGACTCTTCCTTCTCAGTTATTCCTAAGCAGTCTTCCCCAAGTTACTATAATGCCCTGTCCCTTCTTGTCACTGACCTTTACAAGAGCAGTGCCTGCCCTCCCTTCTTGCGTCTTCTATCTTTGATCATTGCTTGCTGCTTCCCTATGTTTCTACATAAACTCTTGCACCACACAATAAGACCAACAATTCATGGTCTAATTTATCATTTTCCTCTGGTACATTTTGCACCTGTTTTTAACTTCTGCCTACTGCCCAAACACCTACCTACTCTGCTTCTGTACCTCTTCCTCCCATTTCTCTCTTTTTTAAAAGATAACATCAGTGATATGTTCTGTTTCAATGCCACATTAAGCTCTGATGTCCGTTCTGGGCTAAAATGAAGCATGCCCTTTCCACTGAAGTGGTCACTTTGCCAGATCTCCCCGTCATCCTTCCAGTCCTAATCCCTGCTCCTTTGTCAGCTGACATACCCACACTTTGCTCTTACTAATCTTCTCTCTCCTCTATGTGCTGGCTGTTGGTACAGTTACCAGTTTTGGGAATGCTACCTCTAATCCTGTCTCCTGTGATTTATCTACCACATCCATTATCTAATAAAACAGTACCGATAAGGCACTGGCTGTCATGTGGGAGGGGTTTTTCATTACTTAGTTTACTTATTGAGGGGACAAGTAATGTACAGCAAGAAGGAAGCTGTTTAGATGTGGTGCAGTAAATGAGCTGTAACACTTTACACACACACACACACACACACACACACACACACACACACACACACACACACACACACACACACACACTGCAGAGACAGAAAGATTCAACTATCTGTATCTATCTATATCTATCAATCTATCTAGATGTAAACATAAATATGGGAACAGTTAAGTCAGTTAAAAGTTAATTCAATTGACAGACTGATCTGCTGCATTCTCTGCATTTTATGAAGACTATCAGTTATGTCATGTACAGGGTTTGCCAAATTCATTAATGTTGAACTGCTACTGTTGTGTATGGCAAGTTCTTTGAGTGGGTTTGTGTCCTAATTCCAGACCTTTTGGAAATAATGAAATTTTTAGCATTAGTGGTAGGCGTGGGTGTGATTTTAGGTTAGGATTGCAGTACAAGCAAGATAAAGGGATAGTTTTTGCATTCTGCATGTGTGTAGTGCATTGATGTGTGTGTATACTGTACATTAATTACATGTGTATTTTATATATATATATATATATATATATATATATATATATATATATATATATATAATATATATATATATATATATATATATATATATATATATATATATATATTTATATATATATATATATATATATATATATATATATATATATATATATATATATATCTATATATCTATATATATATATATATATATATATATATATATATATATATATATATATATATATTTATATATATATATACACACGCACATATATGGGTCTAGCTGAAAACGCCAAAAGTTCTAAACGCCGATGACGGGGACACTGACACCAGAAGATCGACAATGGAGTAGACCAACAGTTGAGAATCCCAACACTGAGAACACCGACATGTTAAGGTAAGTGTGCGATAGGGACGGACGTTAGGGTCAGGGTGTGGGTAAGGTAAGTGTGTGATAGTGATGGACGTTAGGGTAGGGTGCGGGTCAGGTAAGTGTGCGATATTGATGGACTTTAGGTTTAGGGGCGGGTTAAGTGAGTTAGGGTTAGGGTGCGGGTAACGTAAGTGTGAGATAGTGACAGACTTGAGGGTTAGGGGCGGACTAAGTGAGTTAGGGTTAGGGTAAGGTAAGTGTGCAATAATGACAGAGTTAAGGATTGGGGCGGATTAAGTGAGGTTAGGGTTAGGGTGAGGGTAAGGTAAGTGTGGGATAGTGACGGACCTTAGGGTTAAGGTTTGGGTTAAGGTTAGCGCATAGATAGTTGTGTATGTAAGGTTTAGTGTAGGTTTGTAAGGTTTTTGGTGTGCTTGTTTTGTATGTGTGTTTTTTGGGAAAGGTATTTGTTTTTTTGATTGTCAGGATTGTGATTTGTTGGGCATGTGAAGTTTTGTGTTTTTGAACTTTCTTTTTTTTCGGTTTTGTCGTGTAGGTTATTTTGTTGTCGGTGTTTTGGCATGTCGGTGTTATCAGATAGACCCACATAGGTATATATATATATATATATATATATATATATATATATATATATATATATATATATATATATATATATATATATATATATATATACACACACACACACACACACACACATATATATATATAAATATATATATATATATATGTGTGTATAACTATATATGTATTTATATTTATATATGTGTGTGTGTGTGTTGTGTGTGTATATTACTATAAAACAGCTATATATCGCTTATCCCCATATCAATATATCTACATCTTGTAGCATAAAGCTGCTTATAGATTAAGATGCAGTACAGTATAAATCACTTTTTCCTTAATCAATCACAAAAGGAGAACATTTGATTTTATTTTTGATTGGCTGAGTTTATATATATCTGTGTGTGTGTGTGTGTGTGTGTGTGTGTGTGTGTGTGTGTGTGTGTGTGGGGGTGTGTGTGTGTGTGTGTGTGTGTGCGTGCTTGTGTGTTTAATGAATAATGAAGTATAGTCAGACATTGCTTGGCCTGGAAATGAGTGATTTGACACAAGGGCTGTAATACATGCTCATCTATACTGAAGGTTTTACTGTCTGATACGGGATCTAAATTGAGAGATGAAAAGTCAGCAAGGAAAGAAAACTAGTAGTGCTGAAATTGAATTCATCCTCAAGTCTTGGTGAGTACCTTCACAAGGTGGACCCTGTTTTCTACAAAATCTCATCAAGGTGGCACTGATATAAAGACTGTATTTATATAGCATATATCATGGACAGAAGTAGGTCAAAAATTAAAAAGGACAGTTGGGTGCACAAGGCCCAGGATAAAAAAGTGCCCAAGCCTGGTAGGCGCACTGTTACCAGGACTGGAAAATAACAGAGTAGAATCTTCAAAATACAGAAATATCTCTACAATGGGACCAGGTCCAGGGGAGGATGACCCTCTGTTGTAGAAGGAAGTAGCAGTCCAAAAAAATCACAAAAACTGATAGGTCTAAGAAGAGCCATGAAGACGATAGAGTGGATTTTTGAGGATAAAAAAGAAATTATGTATTGTTACTATTATGCAAAAAGCCAAGCCCAGAATTTCCAGACACAATATATACAAAAGAATAAGAGAGAAATTAGAGGAAAGAAAAATACTTCAACAAGAAAAACTGTCAGAAGTTTTAAATAAAAAATTGTGGTCATTAATACAACAGTTTTCTGTAAAACAGTATATAGAACAAGAAGCTTTGATCTGTTTGGAAAAATAAGCATCTGAAGAAGTGTGAAAATATAAACAACAAAACCTAGAAATTTTTGAAAAGTATAAAAAAAGAAATATGGATATGGGAAAGAAAAAGGGAGTTAATATGGTGTAATATCTCTGCAAAGGAGAAAGCAAAATTAATCAATACATAAAGAGTAGCACCAATGATTTTTGAAGAGAAATACAGGCAAAGGAATCCAGACATGGAAAACTTTACAATTCAAAAAATAAGAAGACAGAGAGGAAAAGTAGAAAAGAAGATTAGTAATGGAGGAGTTAAACAAATGGAAACTGAGGTTATGGAGTACTTACAAAGTAAAAGATTCAGTCTAGAAAATCTTATTCAGAAAGCACCACAAAAGGATAGAGCAATGGAAGTCCAAATTAAGGGGACACCAATGGAATGGGAAGCAATTGTTCAGGTACCAAATAAAGATATTTTGGAGCCTTGCACAGGAAATGAGCATAAACATTCACTTGAAGCTGGATGACAAGAAAAGGAACAGGAAACTGTGGAAACTCTGACACAGTTAATATTGAGCAGTGATAGGCCAGTGACTTCTCATATGGCAGAGCAACATATGGCACAGGATGACATTGAAGAGAATGCGCCACAGAAAGATCAACAGAGCTTTCTATAAAATGCCTGTAGGAAATGGAAAACAAAAAATGTGCCCTCAGTTTAAAAGAAAATGAGCTAAGAGAAGAGTTGCTTGATTTAATAGAGATAAATAGCCATAATAAGATCAATGAAAGAAATAGACTGCAGAAGGTCAATAAAACCCCAAACATCAGAAGTTTGTTAAAACTAATCAACACAATACTTAGGACTGTCCATAGAGATCCATGTGATATAACAGAAGTAAACAGGATATATTATCGGGCAGCTAAATTAATAACTGATAAAGTTCTACCAGAAAGAACACAGGGTAGTCGGGCAGAGAAAAGGGAGAAATTGAATACCATCCTGGAAATATTGAATAGAGAAAACTATAAAGCAGTTAAGACAAGAAGTGTGTCACTGTTAGAAGACTATAGAAGAGGGAACAGATCAACAAAAATACTAAGAAAGATAGATGTGATTAAAGCATTGTGCATTATTAGAACAGACCAGGCTCTATCATGCACTATCGCAAATAAACTAAAAATTTCTGCACAGGCTTAAAGACTTAGAAGAATATGAAGCTAAATATAAAGGAAAAGTACAAAATAAGCAATTTATTGATGACTCAAAAAGGTTTTATATAGAATTGGGAAACAAGGTAAAAGAAATTGAAAGATCACCAAAAAATAAATATATACAGTTTGGAGAAATATCTATGAAGATCCTGTGGAACATAACAAAGATGCTAAATGGATAGAAGAAGTTAAAGAAAGAATAAGAAGTTTAAACATACAGGATATGAAATGGGATGAAGTAACAGCCAAAGAGATTGAAATAAATTTAAGAAAAGCCTCTAACTGGAAAACCCCAGGCCCAGATGCAGTACCTAACATTTGTATTAACATCTTTGCACAAAGATTTAGCCATGAGTAAGAACTATTCATACGCACACTTCAAACAGACACCAACCTGGCTAACAACAGGAAAAACAGTGCTCCTACTTAAGAGTGAATTTGCAAGTTACTGTACTTGCCTTCTGACGATGTATAAACTATAAACAGGTATGATGCTGACAGATTTTATAGTCATTTAGAAGAAAACTCAATTATGGCAGTAGAACAAAAGGGCAATAAAAGAAAGTCATATGGAATTGTTGTTAATAAAGTCATAGCAGAGAACTGTAAAAAGGGGAAGGATCTAAGTATTCATGGACTGACTACAAAAAAGCATTTGATAGTATCCCACATTCATGGATAAAAGATTACTTAAAATGCATAAGAAATAGCCTACACTGATCAACTACATTACAATGACAATGAAACAGTGGCAGACCACTATGCAGTTAAGCCATGATAAAGGACAAATTATTATCCCAGGGATAAAAATACAAAGGGGGATATTCCAGGGTGACTCTTTGTCACCGCTGCTATTCTACCTTGCTCTTAACCCATTAAGCTGTCTACTTAACAGCTTAGGCCACGGTTATAATTTGGCTCCTAGAAAACAAAAACGTGTAAAGACTTCTCATCTTCTCTTTGTTGATGATTTAAAACTGTATAACTCATCAGATGAGGAACTGAAAGCACAATTGCAAAATTGTCAAAACTTTTTCAGATGATATAAAAATGTCATTTGGTCTTGGTAAATGTGCAAAGCTACCTTTAAAGTAGGGAAACTGCAACACCAGGAAAACATCGGTTTAGGACAAGAATGTGATATAAAGAAACTTGAGCAAGAAGGAGTGTATACATATTTGGGAATTGATAAAGGATCAGCAATAAAACACAAACAAATGTGAATAAAACTTACTATGGAATATTTCAGAAGACTTAAATTAATCCTGAAGAGAGCACTGACATCTAGGAACAAAATCCAGGCTATAAACCAGTTTGCTCTTCCTGTCCTAACTTACAGTTTTAGAGTGACTTGACTGGCCCCAAAACGTGTTGGAAAGATTAGATAGGAAAACAAGAAGTATGCTTCATGCTCATCAAATGATTTATAAAAATCAGTGCATACCAAGATTATATATTCCCCATTCTGAAGGAGAGATGTGTGTTCTTGAAATTGATTACATGTATAGATCTGCAATTGTGGGACTCCACACATACCTACTGACTTCACAAGACCCAAACCTAGTGAAAGTTTGAAACATGAAGAGAATAAATCTAAGATGACTTTTCTGCTTAATCTAGCAGAAGTTAATAGGCATCAAGCAGGAATGGAAATCAAACCAGAAGTAGATAAAAAACAGGCAGCAACTGAATGTGCAAAAAAACAAAAGAAAGAATATAAAGTGAAGGACCAGATGAGAAGGCAAGAAATGTGAAAAATGCATAAATATAGTTGCAAGTATAGAAAACTTCTGGAAGGACCTCATGTTGATCAGGAACAAATGCAGGAATGGTTACGGAGAGGCAAATTCAAGCCAAGCGATGAAAGGTTAATATTGGCGGCAGAAGATAGTGGGCTACTTACACATTTTTTTTACAAAGTTCATTGAATGTGTGGGAGAAACAGACAAATATAGGTTTCACAAAACACACTTGGAAACAGTTGCACACCTTATTGCTGGTTGCGACATACTAATGGCAGAAGGACTGTATACTGTAAGTATAAATGTGGCGAGACTCCTGCACTGGGGATTGTGCAAACATTATGGTACTGAAGTGGCTGAAAACACTGGAAACATGAGCCACAAAGTATCACAGAAAATGAAGTCTACATCACATGGGATCATCCATTACCAACAGTTCAAAAGATAAATACTAGAAAACTGGATGTAGTGCTCCAAGAAAAGAAGACAAAAGTAGCATTGATCATTGAAATTGACACACCCAGTGACTACAGTGTGCTGTGCAAAGAGAGACACAGTCATAAAATATCAGGATTTGCAAGCAAAAATGAAAGCAATGTGGAAGAAAGATACCCAGATTGTTCCAATAGTAGTAGGAGCAATGGGTCTTATAAAAAAGAGTCTACAATCATATTTAGATATGCTACCAATACAAGTAACTATACAAAAGGAGTCATTACTGGGCACATTGTCAGTGCTGAAAAGTGCACTTTTGGCTGACATTAAAGAGTGTAACAATACTAATTTCATGAAATTCAATCATACTTTGACTTAGGAATGTGGTCTATTACCATCATGGTATTAGAAACCCAAAAGATTTGGAGAAATTAAAAAGTCAGATACTGTTTGCTCTGCAAGTTACACTGTAATCATTTGACAGGCATCCAGTGATAAAGCAGCATCAAGTTAAATAGTTGTTACTCTATAAAAACCTACACAATACATTTACTTAAAATCTTTGGTTTATTTACAGTGAAGAAAATGGTCTAATGGTCTATATGACATTTATTATTTACAATGAGCAAAAAATTCAAGAAAGTTTATTGCTTGCAAAAGATATTGTTCTGGGTTGAATGTCAAGGTTTGTATATATAACTTTGAAGGTGTGGAAAGCAAAGCATCTCAGAGAACCCAAACCATATATTGAGATTGCAAAGCAGAAGTCATAAGTTGAATCTACATTTTGTGAGCCAATTTCATTGAATGTAAATTCATGCTGCTGCAGTTCTTAAAATAGAGCATAAACCATTTAAGAAGAATTTGATTTTCCAATGTTATAACCTGAGTTATAAAATCATAGATTAGTGTTGATGTCACTACATAGCAACAATATTAGGAGAGACTGAACACAGAATTAGGATAGGTAGAGGGATTTTGTTTTCTTGTGAATGTAAACCCTTCAATATGAACAAAACAGGAAAATGTTCTTCCATGAAAAAAAACAATTGCTTTTATATCACTTTGTGACATTGGTGTCATAAGCAGCAATGTCTTTAGATATAACCCTGAAATGTTGTGAAAGAGCATTTAATTATGCAGTTGTTGTCACTTGGTATATGTAGACTAAATTTATTTTACAGCAAAGTGCATTTTCAAATATACTCTATGAGCTAAAGTTGTTAAAAGAAACATATGACTTTTCTGTAACAATTGCACAAAGTCTCAAGCATATGTCAACTTTTTACTGTAAGAGTCATAAAGGTGTTAGTGTTAGGATGTAACATTTCCTTTGGCAAATATAATTTAATGACTTTGGAATATCTCAATATCAAATCATTATACTTTCAAATGAATACTTTACCAGTCTATTTGAGCTCACACACACACACACACACACACACACACACACACACACACACACACACACACACACACACACACACACACACACACACACACACTCACCTCTAACCTGCCATCACACTAAGAATAGCCCTTCTACTGGCACATCCAAGGCAGATATGCACTCACACATACACTTGCACACTCACCCCTCATATGCACACACATGCAAATACCCCCTAATACTACCTGATCATTAAACTCCCAGCCCTTGCATCTCTCACAATGGATGAACATGTCCTTTTGGCTGTGTTCATTACCACAAGAGACCAAGAGTGGTGGTGTTAATTTATACAATGAAATGATCCTCTGAATAAAACATCTGTGTAAATGCCTTACCACAGGCAGTTTCAGGGGCAAGCACAAAGCTAATTACCATATGTCTCAACCTCAAGAATACCTCATTAAAATCTAGAATGGCCACAGAAGTAGTCCACTCTGTGGCTGCTTGGCGTTGTTACAAAGCACTGTGGTATGGCCGTCTCTGAATGAAAAGAAGTTACAGAAAGCTGTATACCTCATGAATTCTCCACTATAACATTTCTGAATTCATCCCGAGAAATTTAAGACTGACAGCTTTTCAACTGTTCAGTAGTGGAAAAAGAGATAAAATAATACCTGCTGTCTGACCCTAACAGGATTATAATTTAGCTAACTTATAGGTTATTGAGTATGGGATAAATTTATTGTTTTACTGGATACAGGGCAAGTTTGTTGTATTTTTTTAAATAAAATATAGCTATAGCAATATTACAGTTTATAATGCAGGAAGAAAAACTTTGTAATTAAAGAGCAAATAATAACAATACTTTGTTATGAAGAACTAATTAAAGAGCCCATCTATATTTTAATGGTTCTATTATATTAGTTGTCAGCATTTAGCCATGAGTGAGGTTGGATTTTCCTACATCCCATAACTACAAAATAGAAATAGGTACATTTTGATGAAAGTAAAGTAAATCCTACCTTGTAGATTGTCAAGCTGTGATTTTGAAATATTATACACAATAGTAATTTAAAAATAAATAAATGGTTAATGCCCTTTTTAAATGGTTACAATTTATAATGGTTCTACTTTCTGTAGAAGAGATTGTGTGGTTAAGTGAATGTAGCCATCCTTTATATGCTGAGGCATACCAGATAAAGTGAGAGAATCTAGTTTCTGTTTGTGATGGTTGACTCAGTGTGAATTGATAGGTATGCACGTTTTGTAGTTTACATGCCTTAATGATTCAGTACAGGTCATTAGGGAGGTCTCTTGGACAGCACAGTGACATTATTTATTTATTTTACCATCCACATATTTATTTATTCAATTAGTTATTTACATTTGTGTTTGTCTATTCATTTATTTTACTTACCATTTGCTTTGTAATTGTTGTAAATTTGTGTGCTTTTCTGTCTTTGCAAATAACGTACTTTAAACGAGACATGCCACTACAAATAAACTGTTTTATTGCCAAAATCATAAAACCAGTTAGTGCTTTCAATGGAAAATAATCAACTTCATCAGACAAAATTTAAAATAATGTTCATCCCCAATATATACCCAGTTTAAAGGAAATTACGTTATCATCTTAAAAACAAAGTAACCAATACACCTAGAACAATTTAAATGATTTAAATAATTTAAATAGTTGGAATGATTTAAAAATGACAGCAGCTTACAAATGTCAATTAACATCATTATAAAAAAGACGAATACAATAAGTTAAAATACTACCGATCAAAAGTTTTCAATTTTAAAAAACTCACAATTGAAATCACATCATTGAGTCCTGGCGGGGCAGTGGCATTCAAAAACATTTGCTACCACGCCTCCCTTTGCTCTAACAATACTTTGCAAGGACCATCTCTTGGATTCTTAGGCACCTGCTGTAAAACTGCAAACTTAAATGCATGATTAGGGAAAAGACCAATATGTTTATACAGAGCGTTAGTCATTTTCTTCTTAGAAATTTTATATACATTCTCATAGATCCTTTAAGATAATTTTCACTCAGCTTTACTGACAAAAAAAATTGCACTGCATGCAATTAGCAATGTAAACAATCCTCTGTGAATGACAAATGAAATAAGCTGAAATAGAAATATACTTATTATTCACATGTATCCCCATAACACTGTTCATGTACTTACATTGATGACATATACCACACTTAACCATCTTACCCACGTTCTTGATGGTTGCAGGTTTCTCAAAAATGTTCTTAAAAATCATGCCCTTTCTATATACAGTATTAGGGCTCTCTCCCAAGCAACCACCGATGTCATAGTCAGCTGTTATCAAATGCCAATTTTTGACCATAATATCTGAAATCACTGCACTATCCGTACAATATGTAGTAATAAATGCACAGAAAATACTACTATTTTTAATTTTAGACAACTGATCAATAAAAGGCACTGAGGGGGGTATTAATATTGGTAATTGACTCCAAATTCACCATATCTACTGTTAATCCGAGTCGTTGTTTGTCTATTATCTGCCTGTAATAAAGGTACATAAAATCCATATTTTCATTTTTCCATAACCTCCGTTCGGATCTTAGAAACAAAATCTAATGGATATGCTCTATTTAAAAACATCTGTTGAAGATAATTGTATACTATTACAAATTCATAATCACCAGACACCATATGTGCAGCTCTCACCATCTGACCCTTGACAACTGCGTGTTTAATGTACTACGGTGACAACTAGAATAATGCAGAAAATTATTGGAATATGTCAATTTCTTAGGAATAGTAGATTTAAGACCATTGTTACTAAAATCTTTAACCAACTGAACATCTATATAGGCAGTGGACAACAGTGGGCGATGTACATTAGAAGGATAACAGGTGCAGACACAGTATTTCCACATTCAGCTTTCTGCATCAAGTGTAATTTCCCATAAGAGCACACAGAGACTACAGGCACTTCAGGGCTGGATTCTCCCTCTTTCTCCAGATCCCCGATAAGATTTCCAATGGCACAGCTATAGAGTTGAGATCTCAGCTGAGTGTTCAAGCCAAGACATCCAGCACCCTCTCTGTACAACCAGTGCTTTGTGTCCCTGCCCAAGTAGCTGATACACACAATCTTTGAGGTTTGATTTATACATGCACACACACCTGGGAAACAGTGGCTCTGGTTTAGTAGCTGTGTCCCCTTTTGCTTAGATTATACAGTAGTTATCACTGCCATCAGCCAATTCCTTATCATCTACTTTAAGTCCCTTAATAAAGGGTGTGCAATATTACTGTAATGTTACTATTAATATGAATGGTAGTTTGACCAAAAGCAAGGCTATTAGGAGTGGCCCACACAGTGGCACCAAATAAACATGCAAGTATTCTTAGAACTTAAATATCTCTAGACAGATCAGCCACAATGAAAGATTTAAATATATTTAATAATAAATAATAAAAGAACAAGAAAATACTCAGTATATATTCACAGTGACATCCGAGTTGAAAATCACAGAAAATATTTAAAACAGCATTGCAGGACAGTCTAAAATAAATAAAGAAAAATATCTAAACTAAGCGTTGCTATAGTCTTGACTATATCTAAGGAATAGGTTCATAGGTTTATACTAGGCTATCTGCCCTAAGGCATTTATAAGCCTAGCCCAGAGTTTTTGTGGCTTACGCCACCCCTTATGTTAAAAAATACTGTGCCCATTAGTTTGTTGTGCCTCTGTCCAGCAGTGACACAGAGATGATTCCTGGGGTAAACCTATGATCTCCCATCCACCGGTCAAGATTTCTCTTGAACAGAGCCAGCGAGGTGCTCTGCCTCACATGGACCGGGATTTATTCCACAACATAGGGAGTCTCTGGGTGACAAATCTATCCCTCCAGCATGTCCTATTTATATCCGTGCTAAGGTTTAAGTCGCTTGCTCTAGTGGATCTGGTAGATTTGGATTTTTTGAGGTGGAGCATGTCCATTAATTCCTGGTTGGACATGGCCTTGTATGTCAGGCACAGGTCACCTCTGAGAAGACGGTATGCAACTGAATAGAGCTGGAGTTTCTTCAGTCTGGCAGCATATGACAGATTTTGGAGTCCCTTTATCCTTTTGGTGAGTAACTTTTGGGGTCTCTCCAATTGCTGAAGGTGTTGGGTGAGATACATCCCGAATGGGGCATTGTACTCGATCATTGGTCTGATAAGTGAAGAGTACAGGGGAACAATGACCTCACTTGATCTGGATGTGAATCCCTTCATGATCAGGTGGGCAATGTAGAAGGTTTTTCTAACCACTTTAGCAATGTGAGTGTCAAAAGAAAGGCCACTGTCAACCTGGGTCCCCAGGTCCCTGATAACCTCTTCTGTGCTTAGTGGATTGCCACCTATATGGTAGCTTGGGGTTACCTTGTTTTTCCCGAAGGGTATGACTATACATTTTTTGGCATTTAACTTCAGGCTATGGCTCTGGCACCAGCTATCAGTTTCCGTGAGACCCCTCTGAAGGATATCTGTGTCCGATGTACTTTACACTATGGCTCCCAGTTTGCAGTCATCTGCAAACTTTGTCAGCCATAGTCCTCCTATGTTAGCCTGTACTTCTGAGAAGTAGATGCCGAACAACAGGGGCCAAGGACTGAGCCCTGTGGGACACCACTTGTGACCGGCTTGGAGTCTGACATGGCGCCAGCTACTCTAACCCTGTGGGTTCTGTCCTTTAGCCAGTTTGCAACCCATCTTGTGACATATGGGTTTACATTTAAGCTGGTAAGTTTCTCTATAATACCCGAGTGGGGTATTGTGTCGAAAGCTTTTGCAAGGTCAAGGTAGGCTGTATGGACTGTCTTTCCCTCATCAATGGCCTTGGTGACTGTTTTGAAGAAGTCGACCAAGTTCAAAAGGCATGATCTGCCCTTGACAAAGCCAAACTGGGTCAGGTCCAATGTCTGCAAGTCCACTATGTCTTTGTTTATGAGTTCCATTATGATCCTCTCCATAGCTTTGCAGACCAGGCTTGTTAAGCTTATGGGGCGGTAATTACCAGGGTCCGTAGAGGCACCACCTTTGTGGAGTGGGACCACAGTTGCCTTACGCCACTCCTTGGGCACGTATCCTGTGGTAAGGCTAAGATTAAACAGCTGCCTTATGTGCGGGTTCAGTTCCTCATTGAGTTCATGTAGCACACAGCCGGGGACACCATCCGGTCCCATTGATGCTGTGTTTTTAGCTTTAGAGAGAGCAGCTTTCACCTGTGCATTGGAGATGTCTGGGAGGCTGCACTCCGCTGGGATAGTTATCTCTCCTTTTGGGGGGAGAGGGGGTGAAGTTTGCACTGAACCTGTCTGCCAGTATGTTGGCAATGTCTGTGGGTTCAGTGATTTTTGTATCATTTTGGACTAATTCTGAGCATATCTGGGAGTTTCCACCCAGGTTTCTAACATAGCTGAAGAAGGCCTTATGATTGTCTTTTGAATCTATGGCAATTTTTCTCTCAAAGTTGGCCTTGGATGATTTTATGAGTGCTAGTATTTTTTTACTAATAATGATCAAAGGTGTCTTCTCTTTTATGGATTTTGCTCTATCATGTAACAGCTTTCTCCTCTTATTGTAAAGTTTGTTTATGGCTGGGGTCCACCAGACTGGACGTTTGCCCTTGGTGTAAAGAGTCTTGGTTTTATTAGGGATTGCCTGATCCATGCAGTCCTGGAGGTGTTCATAGAAGGCATTTGTAAGGGCTTCTGCAGCTTGGGCTGTGGTTTCCACTGGATCAGGGGCCTTGAAGGATACCACACCAGTCTTGAGTAGTGTGAAGTTTGCTTTAGAGAAGTTCTTCACTGTGGTCTTTTTTGTTTGGGGTGGGGGTGGGATGTGGATATCCAGTGAGATTAGTTTATGATCTGATCTCACCAATGAGGGATATACTTCCGATGTGGAGCATTTTGTCCCCATGTTTGTTATGATGAGATCTAGTATATTTTCTCCTCTTGTGGGAACGGTGACTAGTTGTTTCATAGCATTTGAATTTATGAACTCCAGGAACCTTTGGGCTAGAAAGTTTGGGCTTGAGTAATGTTCCCAGTCTATATTCGGGTAGTTGAAGTCACCCAATATAATGGTGTTTGGAGATACTTTTATACCCTCCAATGTCTTCAGGAAGGCTGTGTGGGGTTCCTGAGTTTGAGAGGGTGGCCTGTAGCATGCTACAAATTGTAGAGCAGTTTTGCCTATGGTTAATTGCACCTGGATGGTTTCCGATGCTTCATGCGTTGCCACCAACCTGGAGGTGTGGGTATTCTTGATGAATATGGATACACTCCCTCCTTTTGTGGTGTGGTCCGGGTTTTGGGGCCGGAACGCATGATATGAGGTAAAACCTGATAGTGCCGGGGTGCTCTCAGGAGCCTTGAACCAGGTTTCAGTCACAGCACAGACATCGATGTTCTCCATACTGAGAAGGGCCTCGAGTGCGTGCATTTTGAGATTTAGACTTCTGGCATTGAGCAGCATTACCCTTAGTTTCTTCCCATTTTTGTTTTCTAGGGTGGTAGGTTTAGAATTTGAGCCTTGCCTAAAAAAGGTACTATGGGGGTGGCAAGAGCCTTAGCCAATATCCAGAATCCCAGGGGTGACAGGTGCAAGCCGTCCCTTGTGAAGCAGCGTGGCTTGTCAAGCATGTCATCCCAGGCAGACAGACACTGGTTCCCCTTTGAATGACACCAGAAATTAAGCCAATTGTTAAAGCTGATCATCTTGTCTCTATGTTGTGGCATCATTCTTGGTGAAGGAAGGATGCTGCTCAGGGTCCGGGTCATACCTGCCTGGGCTACATAATCAGAGAGCTCCTCTATGTCTCTTTTCATGTAGTCCAGGGAGGTACGTCTCAGGTCGTTCACACCAGCATGGTCAATGACTGTGTCATATTTGTACTTGCTGTGGAGTTACCCAAGTGCTTGTGTTATGTGGCGGATTCTAGCGCCCGATAGGCAGCTTACTGTGACCCTCTCCTTGTTCAGCCTGGTGAGTGGGACGTCAGTGTGTCTGACTATGGAGTCACCTATGACAAGTATGTTTGGTGTTGTATTTGGCCTTAAGGGCTGTGACTGCTTTGCACACTGATTTTGTGTTTTATGTGTTGCCTGTGGTGTGTCATGAGGTGGCGGTTGCTTGGGTGTCTGCTTTGGAGGCCTCTGCTGTTTAGGTAAATTTTTACTCAGAGCCTTCGAGTATGTCTTTGTGTGTTTATGTGTTTGATTCATTGTTGTGATAGCTTTATGTGAGACTGGTTTTGTGGTGTGTGTAGTTGCCTTCTCCTCCTGTCTGGTCTTGCCAGTCCTGAGTTGAGAGAGCTCAGCCTCCAGTTTGGCTAAATAGCTGCATCTCTCGCAAGTATTTGTGTTATGTGGGAGGAGGAGAGGGTTGTCTGTATACATGAGGCAATTGTAACATTGCCTCAATATTCCCAGATTCACCAACTGGACAGGAGAGGATGCCAGCATCTGGCCCTTCGACATGCTAGAGAAATTAAGAAGTTTGGGGTGTAACTGAATGAGAGAGGACTTAGTAAGGAAGTGGGTACTCCTGGGGGGGGGGGTTTCGCTAGTGAGGGACTTTGTATAATACAGAAGTATAATACTGTTCCCTAGAAGCTTACTTTCTCAGAGTAAGGCAGATACGTGGTGAATGGTTCTTGTTGCCAGGTCCAAGACAGAATATAGAATGCCCTGTCTCACTAAGAGACTCTTCAAATTAATATCTCAAATATTGCTGCTGGGATAGCTTGCACGGTGGCATCATTTTTTGTCATCTGACTCTTTCCCAGGTGAAACCCCCACTGCTGGAAGCTTGGCAGTATTTAGCATAGATCTTTGGCAGATGCTGGAAGTCATAAACAATTTCATCCATTCATACTTTCAGAGGTAGTAGTTAATTCACTCTGAAGACAAAAAAGAATGCCCCTAGTACAGACATTATGTTTTTAGCTGCTTTGAAACTGAAAGATACCATCTTTTATTGGGTAGCCATAAAGTAATTTAATTTTAGCTAATTTTATGAAGTTAACCTCCTATATTCCAGGTTCCACTGTTAAGATATATAGATCTAAAAGTTATAATAGTGCATGCACATTTCTGTTCTATTCCAGTAGGGTACACTGTAATTACATTTCAAACAGCACTTTTCAAAAACCTTTTCAACATATACTTCTGTACCAGCAGGTCTAATAGAGTTGTAACACATACATCTTATATAGACCATGTTGATATTCACAAATGACATAATTATTTACAAAGTTCCAGCTAGCTGTACTGGCAGTATCTCCTTGTTTCACAAGTGCTATCTGGCTTTACTTTATCTTTATAGCACTCCTAGATAGGCAAACAATTGAATAATTTCAGTTTCCAAGCCATTTCTCTTTATCAGATTGTCTGCTAGTAACATGCTAACCAGATGCAGGACTGTTTACTGGAAAATAGACATTAATGACATGAAGTAGGGCATATGCTTTAGAGTCCCCTACAGTTTTAACAGAGTCCAAACAAATCCGATATTTCCAGATTTTCTTGTTTTGTTCTGTTTCACAAAAATAATTATTGCTTTATAATCTCACATTTGTCAATTTCAAGGTTACTGATTTTAGTCTCCAAACGTTAATGACATGAAGTAGGGTTTATGCTTTAGAGTCACCTACAAGTTTAACGAAATCCACAAAAACCTAATATTCCCAAATCCTCTTGTTCTGCATGTTTTACAACTATAATTATTGCTATTTAATCCCACATTTGTCAGTTTCCAAGTTACTGATTTTATTCTCTAAACATTAATAACATGAAGCAGGGCATATGCTTTAAAGTCCCCTACAAGTTTAATAAAGTCCAAGGAAGTCCAATATTTTTAGATTTTCTTCTTCTGTCATGTTTCAAAAAATATGATGATTGTTTTATCAGCCCAAATTTGTCAATTTCCAAGTTACTATCTTTAATACTATTCACCTCCATCTCCCAAATCCTATCTCTGCTTAATTTCCCATATATTCTCATTTCTCCTGGTTGACTCTTATGTTTTTTTCCTTCTCACAGGCATTTTCCTTTGAAACAGTGGAAAAGATTTCACAGGGTTAGTCTCACTGTAGTCCTTATCACCAGAAGAGCACAAAGCAGAACCTCCTCCTGATTCACAGCTCACCCTTTGTTGGACAAACTTTTGTATTTCCTCCTTAGCATGTACTGTGTCAAAAAATGGTTTTGTCCCACCAGGAAAAAAACACTTTGAAGATGGCTGGGTACAGAAATTTGAATCTCATGCCTGCATCTTGACATTCCCTAAATAATGGAAAATATTTACTTCTCTTCTGCCTAGTGTACAATGAGTAGTCATTCTCCCCAAACACTTTACTGTCTCTGACTTTTATCACTTTGTCCTTCTGCCAGATTTGTCAGAATCAACTCCTTCTGCCGATAAGACTATATTTTTGCTTTTGAAGGTCTAGGATGTTTTCTAGAAACCAGATTTGGAGCTTGCACATGATGTGCCCTTTCAATTAACAATTCCTCTTGCAGAATATCAGTCCAGTTGCTTATTTGTGCTTTCATAAAATGAATACAGTCTGTTCCTTCCAGCTTCCCTGGTACAGCAGAAAATCTCAGTTTTTCCCCACATGCTGTCTCCTCCAATTCTTTTATTTTTTTTAAACATCTCTTCTTGTGCAGTCTCATATTCAGCCAGCCTTTCCTTTGTTTCAACCTCTGAGTTTTGCAGTTCTGTCACCTTATCTGAATATCTGTTTAAAGCATCTTATATTTATCCATCAGTGTTTCATCAGTGTTTCATTTATTTTAACCAGATCTGTGTACATCTGCTTTATACTTTCCTCTATGTTCCCGGAACTCATGTCTGGAGCTTGTACTGCTTTTTGCTAAACAGCTGCAATATTTATCCCACTCTGTGTTTTTCCTCACCTTTTGTAGCTGATTTTCCGCCAGGTCTTTTATATGTTTTTTCATGGCATCCAAGTATTAGGCTTACTAGCCAGTTAATGAATTTACCCAGTAATCTAGGTCCACTGGCTTTCTCTAATAAATTTCTGTTTTCAGACTGAGCCTGAATTCAGCTGTTACTCAATGTGCAGCCATCTTGGAAGACCTTTGTGCCTCTCTTGTTAGCTGAGATGACAAGTCTCGTGCCTATTCCTATCTGTCCTAGGATTTTGTGTGGTGAATAATTCAAATACCACTGGGTAGGATTCTAATTCATTCTCCTTAGTCAGCTTTTGTTTTGTATTAGACAAGTTTATGGTGGTAGCCAGTGCATTATCCAGTCCAACCAACTGTTGTTACAGGTCTACCAACTTCTTTGTAGTTGCTCCTTGGATTTCACAAGCATTTGCAGCAGTTCTTTCATGGGTATAGGTAAAAGGTAGCAATCCACGAAATGAGAGGAAAAAAAAATTAAAAGTAGCACATCAAGAACTGGAGCAAAAATGCCTCAGTGAAACATTATCAATGCTACAGGGAAATATTTATTGAAACTTTGTATTCACTTTGCAGCACAGACATTGTAAAGAATCATATATCTGACAGCTCATGGCCAAAGTGCCCATGACTAAATCTTTTACCATTGGAAGCAAAACTTTTATATTAAAACATGATCTTAAAATGTATATTCTCAAAAAACATAAACTGCACCTTACTTAACTTTCAGTTTACAATAAACTTCAGATTCATACTACTCTCTAGCAATACGGATTGTTAGCATACAAAAACCAGATTCAAATTGGGCCAAGCCTTCTCTTCAGCTCCAACAAACAATGAAAATCCTCATCTTTGTTTAGTAACAGAGTACATCCACAAGAGGTCCTTTTTGGTAAGGGAACTCCGTAAGTATCAGGGTCTTCCTTTGCAGCCCCTGCTTTACATATACTGAAGATCAGAACTCACTTTCTGTTTTGCTGCTTTTAGGCAAACTCTTTTTATAGACACACAACTGCCAGTTCAGCTCTCATTAACTAGTTAATGCATTCAGCTATCTCTGTGTGAGAGGTTTCAAGTCACAGTCCATGCATAAAGTTACATTCCCCATACTCAAATACACATGTTATATTACATTACATTATATATTATATTATATTATGTTCCCCTGGAATGGCCAACAATATATTTATTCCTGAGTTATATTCACTTATAGAAGAGTGAAGAACATATCAGTTGAAACTTTTTTTTTTAAATATCTGAAGACACAATTACATATTTCTGTGGTAATTCTGGATTTACAATACGCACACTGACTGCTTTCTTCAAAAGCATGTATGTTTTTGCATATATGGTACAATTAAAATTCTTACCCCCATCTTTGTCTTAATCATTTACATATTTACTGTCATTTTTTTCTCTCTAGACATATGTCATTGCAGGATCTACAAAAATTCTTAGATGTGTACATTTTCTTGGATGAATGTGAAGGGCCCTAAGAATTCCTTTAACAAGATATCTTAACAGCAATATAGGAAACCCAGCATGCTCTGCAAAAGTTTTTTGTATGACTGACTCAATTTTTTTATTGAGTAATTTCTGCAGGGAGACCTGTAATTATAATATTGCTCCTGCTAGACCGATCTTTTTGATTTTTTTTAGATTTTGAAAGTGGGAGCTGCTATTTGGTTGACTGTGGTCTTAAAAGTAGAAAGGTTTGTTTGCATTTGGTCCACAGATAAGCATAATGGAGAGATTGCCTTTTTCAGCATGAATACAATAACCTTCATGGTTATTCTCTGTGAGTGTTAGTAATGTCAGATGTCTTGCTATTGCTTTCTTCATTTTGACTATCCACAAATATCTTATGGAGGCTCAAATTCATATCTTCTACCAGAAATGAGTGAGCCAGACAGGTATCATTCTCTGCAAACTGCATATAGGAGTTTGTTCTTCACTTTTTCTGGTCTCAAGAATATAAAGAAGATTTGCAACAAGTCACGGTGTTTGGCAGTGGCACCCAGGCTGCAGATGGTATTGTTACCCACGTCACTTTAGAAGATTCATAGCAAGAAGTGAAAAGTGAATTGTATTTCAATATTTCAGTTAGATATTTTTGAAGAATTGGCTACAAAATGTGGATTTTAGCCTTCCCAGTTGAGTTAGCTGGTTGAAGAGACATACCTTTGATATTTTTATACTGCAGCCATTCTGCCAAATCAACATAGTTATACTGCATTCTGGTCATTAGACCTTCTAGTAAAGCAGCCTCCTTTACTCCAATCATCAACTTTCTGTCTTCTAAAGAATACCCAGATAGTGCTTAGAAATGCATAGTGTGTTGACATTTCTTAATGTGCATGCAACAGTTTGGCCCACAAGCAAGATACTGACTGTGAAATACAGCAGTACTTTTATACTATTTGCTTTATGACTATCCTATGTAATGGATTGCAACACCTGTTTTTAGAATACTGCTCTTCCAAAATTAGGCACAGACCTTATGTCAGAAAATAATTATTTAGTGTCTTATAAGCTACACATAGTTCATCCCTTAATAATCTATAAGGAATAATGTATAAATTTTGTCTATTTAATCTTTAGCCATAGTCCATGTTGTTAAGAGCAGTTATGCTTTTTCTGAAGCTTTATTGAATACTTCACAATCATACAACACCAAACAGAGGCATTCAACAGAAACTAAGATTGCATTTGAAGATTAGCCTTACTAAAGGATTGTACAACATTATCAGTACTGATTTGTCTCATCATTTTATGTTTAATATCAAGCCATTTTTTTCCACTGGTCTTTGTTTTATATCCAGTATGTGTTTTTTTTAACATTAAGTTAATTTCTAGTTGTTGTACCTAGATCTTTTTCTCTCTCAGCTAATGTCAAGGCCATATAAAACCCTTTACATTTATTGTTGTCATCCAGGAGGAACCACATATTCAAAGCTGCATTCAGAATTGTGATGGAGATGTGAACAGAGTTAGTATGCCACAGACTACATTTAATTTATTTTTTTAATATTTTTATTTTGCATTTGATTACCAGGATAGTCTGATTGGGCAAAAAAAAAAAAAGATCTCATTTCAGATTAGGCCCAGTATACTATGAAAATTATTACGGAATGTTATGGTAGAAAAAATATTATATAATATATTAAGTTATACATGTTAACATATGGAACGTATTAACAATACACAGGCGATCTCCATTCACAGTACAAGAGTAAAACTGTGTGTTAGTCGGTTTCATATGCAGTACAATTTGCACAGTAGTAGACCTTTTGAGAGCTATTGAACAAAATGTTAAAGTCTGAAGTATAGTAAAGACGGAGTAATAAAAGGTGGTGAGTTAGGGATAGAATAGAGGGAGAAAATAGATAAGAATGAACATCTGATAAATGAAGAAGCAAGTGTAATTCTGAATATTCTAAGAAAATCTAAGTTACTGAGTGACATGCATGTTAATTACTCACATTAACCATCCCTATAAAATAAATATTGTAGCCACAGCTCCAGAAATACCTACACTAAAAGTATGTCATGATTTTAGACTAAGGCTTCAGTGATGAGATTATGACTGTTTTCATGGAGTTTAGTGAAAGCATTAGATAAACAACCATTAGTCATTAATAAGATAGCCAGCACTGCTGAAAAAAAGATACAAAGCAAAGAGGTAGTTGCTGAAAGAACAGGATAGTCATGCAATAACCTCTCTGTACATAAGTTAAACATTTGTCTTAATTTAGTTTAGCTTGAAAGAATGTTACGGGAGAAAGAAAGTTCAAAGAATTATATTTTGTAAAATCATAACTGTCAGAGATCCCCAGTGATTGATCTTCAAGATGAAGACAAAAACATAAAACAAATAATAATAATAATTATAAGATATGGCAGAGATGATGTAGTAACTAACATTTGATACATGAATGATGAAAGTAGTCCTAGTGCAGTTTATTTATTTCCATGGCACTAAGGTGACCAGGAATGTTAAAGTATTAGAATCCGTTACTGCAAAGTGCATACATGCCATGGGCTGCTTTATAGCAGGTAATGTACTCAAGAAATTCTGCACATTTCTACTTTGAGTGGCAGCCTGGGGGTGTGGGATCCTCAGGACATGATACATTGCCCACAGGCCTTTTTGCTTGATGAATGAGGCATCAGAGGATTGTGATCTTGTAACATTTATGGCTGTTTTGATAAGTTTAGAGTGCCAACTAGCATGGCATAATATAAGTCCTCAATTAAAGATATATTATGAATAAAAAGACCATTTCAAGAAAGGAGGTACATAAGTTACCCAATAATAAAAGATAAAAGCTATTAGGAACAACATAATATAAGTATGCCAGCTGTAAAGGTACACATTTGAGAGTTGCAGATGTTAACAGAACTTTGTAGTTTTTCCTTGCATGATGATTTCACGGACTACTTCCATCTGTGACAATCAGCAGTAAACACTGAGAAGCTTGTAAGAGGCCACACTGTAGGTTGAGGACAACAAGAGCACATGAATGAGGAACTAAAAGTGGTGAAAATGTTCTTGAGGCAACATAGCAGGGTGTTAACCTGGATTAAAAAGTTCACTATTCTCTGTTCAGGGAATTCAGTTAGGATGATAAGGTGCAAGGAATACTCACTGCGTCACTGATTCAGCAGGTCATGGGAACCAAAAAGGGGGGGTTACATATTGGGAGATGGAATGTATAACAGCCTTGGAATTCTTCACTATGATAGTAGCAAAAGAGAAGGGGAGAACATCTCCTTAACAAATGCAGTCTAATAATAGTGAGTAGAAAACATGAGCTTTCAGCTGGTGAAAATCATATCCTCAGCAGAATGATGAGGTGCATGCTAAGAAGCATAAGAACATGCTTATCCTACAGAGCACATCACTGAAATCAATAATACAATAGAAGTTTATTCTTTACATCTGGGATGGCTTCAGATAGCTAGTGCTATTAGCTGATAGAAAACTGTGCCTGATATTGAAGTATTTACAAGAGTTATTTGCACCGTAATTTATATGTTCACAATTCGTTTTCCTCCAAATAAGAGAGGCTTAGTCAGTGAAAAGAGTGTTTTAGCAAAATTGGAAAAAACTGTGATTAGCTCATAATTTGGTTGATGCCCATGTATCAGTTCAGAGAATATGTGGTAATCATGAGGCTACAGGACTTTGGCATGCTAGAACAGAGAAAGTCATTACACAAAATGAATGGCACTGATGGACACAAGGATAGGACTAAAGCATTCCTGATTCAGAAATATAGTATAATGGTTTACTATCATTTTAGCAATTGTTACTATGTCACTTCACAAAATAATGTGACCAGAATGCTGTAAGAAACAATTGCAGATAACCATGTGTGCAAACATTGTTGAACACTGAATCTCATGCCCTGTGTGGACACAGGAAGAAGTACTAACATTGGTCCAGAAGGAGGATAAGCAAGTCCATGTATTCATACAAGTGGTCTTGGCATTCTCATCTTGCGACCTTCTGGTCACATTATTTTGTAAATTGACACTGTAACTATCACTAAAACAGTAGTAGGCAAGTGTAACACTAGGATGCAGGATGCCTGGCATCCCATTTACCCTGTTATTGTTAAATAAATATGGGACTTGCTAGAGTTATTAACTGTGACCAGTGTAAAGTTCTGATATTTTGTTATATGAAGTTTTAATACCTCAGAGATAGAAGATGCCAGAAAGATCAATGGTGGCTTAAACTGCTGCTGAACAGGCATGTCACAGTAGCGGATGATGGAATAAGGTCATTTTTGCTTAGCAGTAAAACAGACTAAGATAGTAAAGGTAGAAGGTGGGAATAGCACCATTAATCATTTCAGCATGGAAACATAAAGCTTACATTTCTGCACTACAGAAAAAAATATGCCCCATTATGAGATAGCCATGTCACAGTAGAATAAGACAGTAATGGCAGAAGGTGGGAACAGTAATGTCTGTGTGCTACACTGCGAACATAAACATTGAATTTCTCAATAAAGACAGAAGGTGAAAACCACTATCCATGTGTTACCAAGGGGACATAAACCCTGCATTTCACGCTCCACAAACGTAAGTGCTCCATTTTGAGTCTCACACATCAGACTCCACTGACAGTGTATCAGAATAAAAGCATACTGCACAGCACAGTAAAAACAATAAATATCTTATTGATTTTGTATTTGTGTGACTTTATATGTACACAGAGTAGTTGCTTCCTTTGGGGGGGGGGGATCTGGGAAAATGGAAACAATAACCATCTCTAATACAGGATCAGGATTTGTGTTTCTTTCATGTCAAAAAAGACTGATGGAGATTTGTGCCAGTGGTTCAACAGATAGCAAACTTGCCTTTGCTGCTGGAAGATCAGAAGGTTTAGGGTTCTTTTTCCATGCCAGGTGATTAAATTGCTGACTGTGTAGTGCTGCACTCCTGACTAAAAAAAAGGGGGGGGGCTCCTTTATGTAATAGATTAAATAATTATATACATATTTACAAATTGTACATATTTACAGGCAAATATATGCACATTTCTATTTTATTACAATCTACTTTTCTTATAACACCCTCATTGTTATTCTTCCATAAGTCATCCTTACTCCTTCTTCTATAACCATAATCTAATTGCTTGTAATATATCTGCCAAAATTCATTTCCCATTGAAAAAAATCATTCAGTCATTCATTCTATATAACCCATATTACATAAAATAAATTCGTATCTACTTTTCTCACATATTCTTTCTTCTTTTTCTCATAATATCTATACATAATCATATTTATATCAATATTGTTTATGTCATGGACATTCTCAAAACATTTCTCCTCACACAACTTCTTCCAGAGTTTCACCATTCTTTTGCATTTCAAAGTAAAAAAAAAAATAGCATGCTATGCTGTCACTTTTTTCCTACAAAATAAATGGTTCACAATCACATTTTCAAATGGCAGTCACTCAAACTGGGATGGTTAAAACGCTGTTTTCCAGTTCTCGTAATGCTGAACCAAAAATGGTTGAGTCCATAACAGTGAATGCTAGTGTCAATTCACTGTTGTGAGGTTGACGTTCTGCTTGGAGATTGCATTACAGTGGGGTCTGGGAAATGTACCCTTTTCTTCACAGTAGTATGATCTTGGAGTTTGTATATATAAGTAGCAGGGGGTGAGGGGGACTGCAAGGTACATTGGGTAATGTTGATAATGTCGAATATGGATGTGTCGACATTATCATTTTCATTTTGCCTTGGCAATGTTTTTATTTTCAGCATTTTTTTTCGATTAATTCATCATTCTACCAAGTGTTTTTCATACATTTGATTGTAAACCAAATAAACACACTCTTTCAACATTGTACATATCGTATATTCCTCTTTACTGGCAACTTATTTATTGCCAGTCTCCAATGGCAATCCTAGCACTCTGCTATTTTGGTACACCAATTTTCCTTACTTTAATAACTTTAATCAGTTCTTATGGTAAAATGTCCCATTTAGTTACATAATAATGTTGTTTTATTACATTATTATACCACATCCTTCTATCTTTGTCTACATCATGATTTTTTTTATTTTTTATGTTAGTATTTTTTCTTGATAATGTTTTCATTTCTTCATTTATATATTCTTTTTCTCTTTTTATTATTTTCATCTCCTAGAACTTTTTGTACTTATATTTAAATATTCTCACCATTCACTTTTCATTCTTTTCCTTTATGCACTTTCATACTCTATAGAAGTTTAAATAGGCAAATTAAACAACTGGGTTTAGTAACCCCAGTCCCCCTTCATCTTCACTTATTTAAAACACACCTCTTTTCACTGGGTTTAATCTTGAACCCCATATGAAAGAAAACATCAGTTGCATAATTTCCATGCCATATTTTTTCTGGGATCATATTAATATATATATATATATATATATATATATATATATATATATATATATGCCATATTTTTTCTGGGATCATATTAATATATATATATATATATATATATATATATATATATATATATATATATATATATATATATATATATATATATATATATATATATATATTTGACATATATGCTGTTTTTCTTATTGATACAGAATTCACTGGATAAAGCTTTATTTGAATGTGTTCACAGAAGACACATTTCTTTCATTTTATATATCAAACCCTCCCATTGCATCATAACTGCATAATTTCCCCCAAATTTTATCACTAACAAATATACCTCTTTCACTGAAAAATAGGCCCACCCCAATTTTCACCACATCACCCTTACTTTTAACTTTATTCAAGGTCATTCCATTTCCTTTAAGCATCTAGTCAGATAAACTGAAATTCTGTCATCCATATTTTGTTTGTAGCAACTAGAACTATATCATCTGTTTATATCAAAACTATTGGAATCACCACCTCTTTTTGCATCTAGCATCTTTCATTTTATAAGCTACTTCACACACTGTCACATTCATTACCAATGAAGACAACATTCCACTCATGAGACATCCTTGTCTTATACTGCACTTCATGCATATTTCTTTACTCAATCACACATTCACTAACACTCTCACACTATTATTTTGATATGTTGACACACATTCCTAATTCTATTACCTCTTCCATGCTTCTCCGTAACATCCCACAAAATATCATGTCCTTCTGTATTACGAATCTTGCTAGTATCACATACTATAACTTTAACATCTTCCCTTTTACATACAATAAGGGTTGGGAGGGTGGCCTAATGGTTAAGGTGTTTGCCTTACAAACACAAGGTACAGGGTTTGAATCTCACAGGGGATAGTTGGCTAGTCTTAAAATGGCTTGCAAGGGCAATTAGTACTAGTACTAATCTATGAATCAAATTCTATGAATATCATCCACAAATTTACGTATAATATCATCCACAATTTCTTTCACAACAAGCAAAAATTCTTAACATCCCCTCCCTTTAATACCATATATACTTTCTTCCATAATATCTTAGTCTTCTTTTCATTTTCCTCTGTATTATTCACATAAAATATAATCTGTGTTATTCAGTGTGATGAAATTCCATTTTTTATTTCACTTTTCTCATCTTTCTTCCATTTAAATTTTAGTATCCCACTATATAACTCTTCAGAGACAAGCCCTTTCTTCAAGCATTCATTCAGTACATTTACAAAATGCACTCATTGCCAATCCATTAATTTCTCGTGCATTTCGTATCCCATATCATCTGGGACTGACACTGAATTAACATTTACTTTCCTTAGTACTTAACCTAATTCAGTGATAGTAATTTGTTTTTCAAAATTTCCTTAACTTGTTCTGTAAATGTTCTACATTAATTTCTCTCTCATTTTCCTTTTCTTTACTCTTATACTCATAATTTCTTCTCATGTCTTTCTTAGCTCTCCTTTTACATTTTTCCATTTTCCTCATTATACTAATTTTCTCCTTTGCTATTTTACCCAAATATGCAGGTATCTCCCCCCTTCTTTACTGTAAATAGTATCTCTGCCTAAACAGTAATGCCTTAATCTTTTCTCAATTTCCTTTACGTATTTCTTTTGCCATATCATAATGCACTCTTATTATTCTCTAAATTCTCTAATACATTTCGATACATTTTCCCATACTTCACTTTCTTTTCCTTTATAACATCATTCTGCCGTTGGAAAAAAAAAAAAACACTTTTTTATACTGCTTTTTAAATTCAGTCCTCCATTCAGACCAGTTTTTGTAGAAGTACTTCCTGGTTATATGATCCAGCCATAACTGCAATACCTCCCAGTCCCCAATTTCACCCATAATTAATTATTTTTATTCAATGTCCTATTTTAATATACTATTTTTTCCAACACCTCCATCCATATTGCTAAAATGGTCTGAAAAACCTAGCACAACTGTATCACAATCTGCTACCCCCCAAACCTTTCAATAATATAAATAATTAATTTCATTTCCATGTGACCCAATTCCATAAGTCCATTTACTTTTTTCTACACAGCCAACTAACAACATTTTATCATGTCAAGCTACTGCATAGTCTAATATCTGATGAAACAGACTCACTTATTCCTTGGTCATTATATATATATATATATATATATATATATATATATATATATATATATGTATATATATATAAAATGCTATAATTCTATAAACATGTTTTCTCCACCTCACATCCATAGCAGTTAACCTTCCTATCCTTACCAGCATTCCATCTAATATATTCATTGTTTTTATAGAACACAGCCACTCAAGAACAATGTTCACTTCCTAAGTTCCATTATATATTTCTACCCCACAATTTTTCTCTTTGCATTCTTTTATCACTTCACAGAAATTGACCAGTAATTTAGATTATGCCACTGAAAGTTTAAGCTGTCAGAGTGCCATCAGTAAACACATGGGTCTAACTCGCTCTACGATTTGTCCACGTTTGTTGTGCTTTTTATTTCAGAAAGCTTGTGAGAAGTGATGGATGTGTATCATCCATTAGAATTAACTAATAGACAATCTTAATCATTATTTTTTCAGATTCAGACTAAAAACTATTTACGAAGTATTTTTGACACTGTTCTTTGCCACAGGAGTTCCCTGCTGTACTGTGACACAAAATTAATTCAAGAGATTTTTAATTCATTGTTCATTTTCAGTCAATATCTTTCCTTTAACACAAAGGGCAACATGTGTCTTCCTGTCTGTCAGAAATGTAAAACTCATATGCCTCAATCTTCAAGCAGTCTTCAAACCAACACAAGTTTTCATGACGGATACTGTTACTCTACACTCCTAGCTAAAATAGTAACCTTTGTTTTTGTGCTGCATATATGTGCTAGTCCACAAACAGACTTCATTGTCATTTGAAACTGAGGCCCCTTCATCTTTGTGCCTGCTAAATCATACAATATGTTTTTTTAAGTCAAAACTGCAGCCTACCCTAGTCTAAAGACTTTGCTTAAATTTAATACAATTAAAAAGCTAATCATATATGTGTACTCATATTAACTATACATAAATGCCAGATAGAAGGACCTTCCCTGATGACATTACTTATAAACACACATCTCATAGTAATGAGTAAGATACTTTAGTGAAGTTAGTTAATAGTAAAACATTTTATTTTGAATAATGATAAAAATATACTGTGTGGCAAGTGACCTTCAGATTGTAATGTTATGCCTTTGGTGCTGAGTTTAGCAGGAAAGGAAGCTTGATGTATGATCTGTGATTTAGCAACACCAGTAAATTGTCTACTAAGGACTTTGTAGAGCAAAGGATTCTGCTGCTAACTATTTATCATGAGAGCCATTTTGAAATTTCTAATAGATTTAGATACCATAAAAGGCAACAACATGAAGGAGAAAAATTCAAGCGACTGTGCATGTGATTAAAGAAAGGAATGTGTACAAGCCTTGTGACTTGTGAAGAGAAATGAGTAATTAAACATTCATTTGTGTATGGCCAGAGGAATAATCACTACTGATATAATTTCAGAAAGGAACTGCATTTCATTAAACTGTAGAAATGACAGTTGCAAGAAATGTAATAACAGAAAAATCAGTTTGGCAAAGGGTATAAAGTACAGTGTTACCCTACCCATAATCTTTATGCAATAAATGAGTGGATCAAAGTCTCTGGTTTTCTAGCTTTTACATTTATATCTTAGAAGTAGTCAAGCAAACATCTGATCACCAAAGTGTATTTGATTGCTGTGATATAACTCCACATCTAATTGGATGGTTAGGCAAAACACTGAAGGTCAAGTGTCTTTCTTCATGTAGACATGCAAATATTATAATACCAATTAACACACTCATGTACCATAAAGTACTTTTAAAATGGATCTGTTTTGGTTATGTATCTGTATTTTTTTTTGACAGGATGTTATTTTTATATATAGAAAAATGTATTTAAAATTTATGATTGAATACATGTAATATATCCCCTTTCAGATTGTAGTAGCAGTCTGCCTATAAACAAAAAGTGTATTAAATGAAAATAACTCACCTGGCAAAATAACAAAGAAAACAAAGAAGTGTTTTGCATCAGTAACATGCGTCACATAATATTTTTTCCCTTTTTTCGGTTTGCTTACATTGTCAGTATACTTGCAAGCATGCTTTGCATATTTTCAATACAAAACCACAACGGCCACATGTTTGAAGAGGACTATATATATACATATATATATATATATATATATATATATATATATATATATATATATATATATCCCCATAATTTCTATAAATCTGGTGTAATATTATATCTAAGGTTTATAGATGATTTGATTTTTTTATATCAGGGGGAACAGAGTAGGGCACAATCCTTTGTTGATGATTTACAGGTGAATAGGTTCATAGGTGTGTACTAGGCTAATGGCCCTGGGGCCTTTACAAGCTTAGCCATAGGATTACCCTGGCATAGTGCCACCTGACCTTAGTTCCCAGTTCCTCTGTTAAGTAGAGCCACTGGAGTTATCCCCAGGGTGAATTTTCTGTTACCCATTCTCTTGAAGAAGGTCAGTGAGGTGCTCTGCTTGACATGTATGGGAAGTCTGTTCCATAGCATGGGCAGTCTGTGGGTTATGAACCTGTTCCTCCAGCATGTTCTATTAATTTTGGTAATGAGGTTGAGGTCTCTAGAGCATGTAGTGTGGAGGGATTGGGATTTCTTTAGATGTAGCATTTCTAACAGAGCTGGGTCAGACATGGCTTTGTAAGTCAAGCAGGGATCTTCTCTAAGTAGGTGATATGAGACAGAAAACAGTTGGAGTTTTTTGAGTCTGTCCATATAGGACAAGTATTTAAGGCCTAGGATCCTCTTTGTGAGGTACTTTTGTGGCCTCTTCAGTTGTTGCAGGTGTCTAGTGAGGCACATACCAAATGGGGCATTGTATTTGATGACTGACCTAATGAGGGAAGAGTAGAGAGAGATGATGACCTATTTCTTCCTGGATGCAAAACCCTTAGTGATTAGATGTGCCACATTGAAGGACTTTCTGACCACAGTGGCAATGTGGTGGTCAGAAGAGAGGTCGCTGTCAACCTGTGTTCCCAGATCTCTTTTAATGCCTCCTGCATTCACTGTACTAGCATTGATGTGGTAATTCATGAGAACCGAGTTTTTCCCAAAGGGGATGATGACACATTTTTTGGCATTGAGCTTAAGGCCATGGTTCTGACACCAGTCATTCGTCTCAGTGAGGCCTTTCTGCAGGATGTCATCATCACTTGAGGAGTTAGTAATAGCACCCAACTTGCAATTGTCTGCTAACTTTGTCAGCCAGAGTCCCTTTGTGTTGGCCTGGACTACAGAGAAGTAGATACCAAACAGGAGAGGACCCAGGACCGAACCCTGTGGGACTCCACTCATGACTAATCGACAGTCTGGCTTGCAGTCAGCTACATTCACACTGTGAGTTCTATCTGTGAACCAGTTTGCAACCCACCTAGTGATATAGGGGTTGATGCCAAGCTTAGTGAGTTTACTATGATTCCTGAGTGGGGAATGGTATCAAAAGTCTTGGCCAGATCAAGGTAGACTGTATGAACCAGCTTGCCTTCATCCACAGCTCTGGTGACTGACTCAAAGAAGTCGACCAAGTTGAGCAGGCATGATCTACCCTTCACAAAACCAAACTCTGTGGGATCCAGAGTTTGGAGATTCCCTATACCCTTGTTTATTAGGTCCATGATGATGCATTCGATAGCTTTGCATATCAGACTCATTAGGCTAATGGGGCGATAGTTCCCAGGATCTGTAGTCACTCCTCCTTTGTGGAGAGGGATGAATGTAGCAGTGCTCCATTCGGCAGGGACAAAGCTTGAGGTGTGGTTGTAATTGAACAGGGCACACAGGTGAGGTGCCAGTTCACTGTAGTGTATGTAGTAGTATGAACTGCAATGTAGTTCATGTAGAACACAACCAGGAATATTGTCAGGTCCCATAGAAGCTGTATTCTTGGCCTTGGACAGTGCTGTTTTAACTTGTGCAGCAGTAATACTGGGTGCCTGGCAATCTACTGGTATTGTGATTGGTCCTTTGGGGGGGGTGGTAAAGTTTGCACTGAATCTGTCGGCCAGTATACTGGCAATATCTGTTGGGTCTGTATAGGAGTTACTATTGTGCAGTAGCTCAGAGCAAATCTGGGTATTGCCATGGAGATTCTTTACATAACTACAGAAGGCCTTGTGGTTGTCCTTACTATCTGCTGTAATTCTGTTTTCATACTTAGCTTTAGAGGATTTGATAAGGGATCTCAACTTTTTGTTGAGGCAGATAAGGGAGTTTTTCCGGTCCTGGGACTTCACCTTGTTCTGCATCAGTTTCCTCCTTCTGTTGTAGAGTTTGTTTATGGCAGGGAACCACCAGATAGGCTTTCGTTTTTTAGAGGAGAGTGTCTTGGTTCTTTTGAGTATGGCGAGATCCATGCATTTGTGTACATGTTCATACAGTGCATCGGTGTATGATTCTGCGGTCACACAACTATTCTCCATTTGCATGGGTCTTCAGTTTGACGGTATCCAGATGGGTACCCAGGAGAATTTTTTAAATATCCATCTTAATGGATCGGATACTCAAATATATAGAAAATTATATCGAAGAATTGTATTTCTTTTTGGGAATAGTTGTCACCCACATCATTTGATTTCAGTATTGCTATACAATGAATTTCTAAGAATTGATAATATTTTGATAAAGAAATTTTGGAAACAGAAAAAATGTTTATTGAGAAAGGATATGGTATGGATGTAGTAAGTGAGGCAAAATTTAAAATCACGAATAAAAGATTTGGAAATGGGGTGGTGCAGCGGTAGCGTTGTCGGCTCACAGCAAGAGGTTCTCCCATTTGATTCTCAGCTGGAGCGCCTTCTGTGTGGAGTCTGCATGTCCTCCCCGTGGTCGAGTGGCATTCGAAATACATGTGTAAATGGGCGTGCCTTTGTTGAAGGTTGGATGTCGGGCTGGTACCTCAGCACCATAAAAATCTATTGGCAATCATTAGTGGACCAGAGTTCCGCTGTAGTGACCCCTAACCGGGAAAAGCCGAAAGAAAAACAACTTGTAGAAAAGGAAATAATAAGAATTTGGAGTTGTTCAATAAGAAGAGAAATAGGATGGGCATTAATGAATTACAAAATATACATGATAAAATGGAAATTCATTTTGTTACCACGTTTGATGTAATAACTGACGAGGTGGTCAGTAAAGTTCACAATTTTGACCTATGATACTAAGGGACAAAGACTTAAGGCAAGTCTTGTCCAGTCATGTGAATGTGTCTTACAAAAGAGCTAGAAACTTGGCCGACATGGTGGTGCATAATCATTTCATTCCACCAGATATCAGCATTAGTAGAAATAATTTGGTGAGCAAAGGAACTATACCTTGTAATAAATGTTCAATTTGTAAACAGCTGGTTTCCTCTTTTTCATTTAATAATGTTAGGTTTGTGTCTAATGGCACATATACATGTAGCACTGAGGAAGTCATATATGCTCATCGATGCACCTGTAACTTATATTATATTGGGGAAACATCAAGAAGTTTAAAGGTGCACTAGGAAGAGCATGTCAGGGATATAACAAAAAAAATTGGATAGTCCTCTGGGTGGGCATTTTTTTCCCTGCATAATTCTAACCCTGAAGATTTTCAAGGTTGTGTTTTGGAAAAGGTTAAGGTAGGCATAGGGGAGCGTGTATGCTTAAAAGACAAACTTTTAAACAAAGAAACTCTTTTTACCTTGAAAAGCAGCACTTTAGAGCCCTTAGGGCTCAATAAGGAATGTAATTGGAAGTTTGTAATTTTAGTAGTAATAATTGAATAATTGTTTAATTTTTTTTTTAATTGTTTAATTGTGGTATTTGTAGCTATTTAAGCTTTGCTGTTGTTGTGTCTTTCGGTTTTTCCCGGTTAGAGGTCGTCACAGCGGAACTCCGGTCCGCTAATGATTGGCAGTAGATTTTTACGTGCTGAGTTGCCGGCCCTGACGCACAACCTTCAACGTGGTACGCCCATTCACGCATGTCTCCACACAGAAGATGCTCTAGCTGAGAATTGAACAGGACAACGTCTTACTGTGAGGCGACAACGCTACTGCAGCACCACTACCACAGTTGCATTTTACTCTTGGAAGCTTCTTTGCCGAGGTGCTAAATTTTATTAAATTGTGATTCTTTTGGATCTATGGACATTGTGGTTTTGTATTCTTCTTCATTTTGGTGTGTTGTATTTTTGCATATTTTCAACCCTGTGGGGATGCTACTTTTGTTAATTCAATTAGACATATGTATATATAGGGTCTATATTAGATTATCGAATAGTTAAAAGTTTGAACACCGTATGATCGACACCATATGTTCAAACTACTAAATATTCGAAAATCAAAAAAAAAAAAAACTACCTAAAGGTTAAGAAGGGGGACAAGCCCCCCCCCACACCCCCCGCTCTTAACTATTCCAACTCTAAGATCCCACTACAGTGCAGACAATGGAAAACTTCCATTTCTGCACTGTACGGAGATCTCCATTGAAGCATTCAAACATTTACATGTTCAGTTATATGGTGTTGACCATATGACGTTCGAACACTCCAAATCTGACCTCAAACCAGTGACAAGTGGAGTACCACAGGGTTCAGTCCTGGGACCTCTCCTGTTTGGTATCTACTTCTCTGAAGTACAGGCTAACAAAGAAGGCCTCTGGCTTATGAAGTTTGCAGATGACTGCAAACTAGGAACCATAGTCGAGTCCCCAAATGATTTTGAAATCCTACAGAAGGGCCTCACTGAGACAGATGCCTGGTGTCAGAGCCATGGCCTCAAGCTCAATGCCAAAAAGTGCATTGTCATCCCCTCTGGTAAAAACTTTGTACCCATGAACTACTACATAGACAGCAGTCTACTTAACACCGAATGTGTGATAAGAGACCTTGGGACCCAAATAGACAGTAGTCTGTCCTTTGATAGTCACATCCCCAAAGTAGTCAGGAAGTCCTTCTACGTGGCACACCTCATCATAAAAGGGCTCTCATCCAGGAAAAAAGAGGTCATTGTTCCCCTCTACTCGACACTCATTAGACCCATTATAGAGTACAATGCCCCTTTTGAAATGTACCTCACAAGACATCTGCAGCAGCTCGAAAGGCCAGAGAAGTACCTCACAAAGAGGATTACTGGCCTCAAACAGATGCCCTACACTGACCATCTCAAGAAACTCCAGCTTTACTCTGTAGCATATTGCTTACTTCGAGTGATCTCTGCCTAACATATAAAGCTATGTCAAACCCAGTGCTGTAGTACATGCTACACCTAAAGAAATCCCAATCCCTCCAAGCTACTAGGAACCTAAACCTTGTCACCACAATAACCAGGACATGCTGGAGGGATAGATTCCTGTCCCAGAGACTTCACATACTCTAGAACAGGCTATCCATCTGTGTCAAGCAAAGTTCTTCATTAGCACTCTTCAAGAAAAATCTTGATGAGTGGATGGGAAATAGGAAATACACCCTGGGGATCACTTCTGTGTCTCTGCTCAACAGTGGCACAGGAAAATAACTTTCTTGGGTGGTGTAAGCCAGGCAACCTTGTTGGCTAGGCTTACGTAGGCCCGCGGGCCGATAGCCTAGTACTTACCTATGAACCGATGAACGTAATATAGACTTGTGTGTGTGTGTGTGTGTGTGTGTGTGTGTGTGTGTGTGTGTGTGTGTGTGTGTGTGTGTGTGTGTGTGTGTATATATCTATGTGTATGTGTGTGTGTGTGTGTATATATCTATATATATATATATATATATATATATATATATATATATATATATATATATATATATATATATATATATATATATATATATATATATATATACACACACACATATATATATATATATATATATATATATATATATATATATATATATATATATATATATATATATATATACACCAAGAAAATCAGATAGGTGCACACCAGTTCAATCACTGTGCTCATAATGTAATGAACTAACACCAAACCAAATTTCCATCACTCACCAACCACATAAAGTCTCCAAATGGAAAAATTTGAACAAAGGGACCCACACAAACACTAACATTAGTGTAATATATTTAATTCAAGTAGAGCAAGCATTCAGATAATTTGCATAGCAGCCATGCTGCTTCACTAACACAGACCAATGACCGGTTTCACCCCCTGGCATCATCAGTGTGAATACACAAAGCAAATATCCAGATGTTTAAATAGCAGTGTACTTCCCCAATATTTAAAGGAGCAGAGTAGGAGGTATATACATACATATTTTATACACAATAAATTTCCTAAAAAAAGTCAATAAAAATCTCATAATATACCATATACCACAGACATATATATAAAAATATATATATATTGAGAAACTCATCAAAATTCAAAAATAATAAAAGAAATAAAAAAAAAAGAATGGTACAAAAAAAATAATTACTATACTGCCATATGTATTTAAATAATAATGCATGTAAATATATAATATAAAATATGCTCAGAAAGGTCAAAAACAATATCATGGCTAGCCAACCAAAAACTGGCCAAAATCAAAAAACAAGAATTTACTGAAAACAAAAACAATCAATGTTATATAGAAGCCTAAACAATCCTACCAATGGTCATTTAGACCCGGTTTATATAATGCTCCTAATTTAATTATCCACATCCGTTCTTTTCTATCTAACAGATCATGTTTAGTTGTGTCAGACAGTCTAGTACCTTTAACCATATCAATTCTAACAAAAAGAAATTGCTCTGTAGTATATATTAGACTATGCTTAAATAATGCACTCCTTTGACGTTTACAACTGATGCCACTTAAGTGCACAGCAGTTTTACTCTTTAAACTTCTCGAAGTCTGTCCAAAATAAAAAGCCCCACATTAGCACACTGTCATATAAACCACCCACTCAGTATGACATGTTATTAAATGTTTAATATCAAAATCTTTTGGTGTATTAATAGATGTAAATTATTTTGTCCGTGACATCTGCTGCACAGGCTGGTTTCGCCGCATGGTGTCATCAGGGTGTGTCTTGGTAAGCAACCAGCACATGTTTATATAGCAGCATTTAAACACACAAAGCACCTCTTACACATATATATATATATATGTATATACCTCTTGTTCCCTTTCCATTCTAATGTACAACATTAATTATCAAAGTATAGCTCAAAACAACCTGTCACCACAAGAAACGTTCACAAGATAAACCCCCCCCCAAAATATTGTACATACCCACAACATTAGTGATAACTGTACTCACATGCATTACTGTACTTATATATGTACACATTCATATTAATAACACAATTGTACATAATAGAGAAATACATCCTACCATTGGTCACTAAGTCCAGGCTTAAATAGGGCCCCTAAGTTAACTATCCATCTACTTTCTTTATTCAACAGTATTTTATGTCTGAAAGACTCATTCATAACTTGTCCTTTCACCATATCAATGCCTACAAACACAAAATGGGCAGTGCTATGCACTAGTGTATGTTTATATAGGACACTTTGGATACGCTTACATTTTATATCACTAATATGTAAAGCTATCCTCTGTTTTAAAGTACATGAAGTTTGCCCTATGTAAAAAGCTCCACATTGACATATCACTATGTAAATAACCCATACACTAGTACACTTAATCAAATATCGACTATCATAAACTTTTCTAGTATTAACCGAAGTAAAAGACTGAGTTTTAGAAATTAACCTACAATATTTAGAATGACCACAATATGTACTGCCCACCCCAGATGGATAGTTACCTTTTTTAAAAGAGGAAAAATACTGTCCCAAGGATTTACCCTTCCGATAACCAAAACTGCATTTCTCGTCTACTAATGTGGCAAAAAATTTTATACATGCCAAAATTTGGAAATTGTTGTTTTAGTCTTGAAAGTATTAAAACCAAAAGTGGTAATAAATCTCAGTTTACCCTTGTTGGATCTCAGTTGACTATGAGAATGCTGTAACAAACTAGTCCTACTATATGTCTTGGATTGTGAATATGCCTTATCAACCACAGACTCACGATATCCTCTGTTTAAGAACCATAATTTTAAACTCAAGGCCTGCTTCTCATACTCTTTGTCACCAGAGCATATTCTCCATATTCTCTGGAACTGGGCTATGGGTATATTATTAATAGTATGGCTGGGATAACAGCTGCTGGCATGTAGTACTGAATTTTTAGAAAAAGGCTTTCTATAGAGACTAGTAATCATAGTCCCATCTATAGCCTTAGTAACATTTACATCTAAAAAGTCAGTGGTAAATAAATCTATTTTCTCACTGAAATTTATGCCATACTTATTGCTGTTTAAATGAGTCAAAAAAGCTTGCCAGTCAGCTGTCCCTCTCTGCCATACCACCCAACAATCATCCAACTATCTGCACCACATTATTAGTTGGGATGAAAAATTATTATCATGATTATAAATATACTGAACTTCTAAGTAACCCATAAAGAGGTTGGCATAAATGGGGGCAAAAGTAGCCCCCATAGCCGTGCCTTTTATCTGCAGATACCATTGATTGTTGAAAGTGAACGCATTATGTTCCAATACCAGTTGTAGCACAGATAACAAAAATTGTGTTTCCAGTTCCCTAAAAGTACCAGACTGTTGCATCCAATATCGAACAGCCATAATACCCCCCCCCTCATAGGGGATACTAATATATAAGGATTGCACATCCAAAGTCCCCAAATATGCCTCATTAGGTACCTGTAAATTATCCATCAGCTTCAAAAATTGTTTGGTATCCTTAATCCTAGGCCTTACCAAAGAAAGGAGAGGTTTAAGTTTAAACTCCAAATATTCGGCCAATGGCGCGATCAAATATCCCCTTCCCACCACTATCGGATGTAAGAGGGATTTGTGAATCTTAGAGACTAAATAAAAATACTGAAAATGGTTTGTTCCACAAGCAATTGGGAAAACAATGTTCCTAATATAATACCTTGTTCTCTAGCCCTCATCAAAAAAAACATCAATTTCCTCTTTAAAACCCATAGTAGGGTCCAATGGTAGAGAGCAATAAGAAATAGAATCAGGCACTTGTCTATATACCTCCTGTTCATATACTTTTTTGTCCCATATAACTAAAGCCCCTCTTTTGTCAACCCCTGTTATAACCAAATTCTTGTTCAGCACTAAAGAGTTAAGGGCCTTCCTCTCATCAACAGTAAGATTGCTAGAAAAAGGGCGAAAAATCTGGGCCTGGTTAACTTGTAAATCATGTATTATTAACTGTTCAAACATTTTTACTGTGCTATGATAAGGAGGTTGAAATCCTAATTTTTTTAAATGGAATGAATCACCTTCTTCATTATGTGTGCCACCTTCCCTGTTAGCAAAAACATATTTTAAATTTAAAGATCTACAAAAACTCTTCACGTCCTTTATTACATCAAAATGTGACACATAAAAAGATGGTACATATCCTAATCCTTTGTTTATATATATATATATATATATATATATATATATATATATATATATATATATAAATTGTGTGTGTATTTTTTATTTATTTATTCAAGTACACTGGTACACTGTACATAATGTCCATTTTTTAAGTTTATCAGTAAAAATTGGTCTTATTTTGTTTATTTAATTCTCACTGTCAGCAATGTATATGTAAATGCAGGAAAGTAGGAGTCCCAATGTTGTAGTTTATTATTAAAAGATACCATCATGTAAACCTTGCATATTTTGAAAGAGACAAATAGCAGAATGTAGATTAAGTATGTATGGCAGCTGTGGATCACTAAACTTGTTTAATAGTAAATAAGTTATTCTTGGATGCATAATACTCCCCTCCCAAGAGAAATAGAACCTTCTTGACCATGAAAACAGAGGAGGATTAGAGACTGAGGTAGTACCAGTAAGTGAAAATAAAGGATCTATATCAGAACATCAAAGTATTAAAACTTCGAATGTTCTGATGTTGAACACTATTCAGCGAACGCTAAGACTAGCGAAGCTGCAGAACAGCAAATTCTTTCATCGGGAAAGAATTTGGTTGGCCATTTCTGTGGCTTTGTTATTCTTAGCGCTGTGGTGGAAAGCTACGGGTTGGGTTCAGGTAAGTGTGCGATTGTATGTTAGGGTTAGGGGCGGGTTAAGTGAGTTAGGGTTAGGGCACGGGTTAGGCGTGTGTGCGATAGTGACAGACTTTAGGGGTGGGGCGGTTTAAGTGAGTTAGGGTTAGGGCGTGGGTTAGGTGAGTGTGTGATAGTGATGGACCTTAGGGTTAGGGTTTGGGTTAAGGTAAGTGGGTAGATAGTAGTGTATGTTTAGTTTAGTGTAGCATTAGATGTAGGAATTTAAGTGTATGTGTGTGGTTGCTGTTTGTTTGATGTGCTGATCTTGTGTGTATGTGTTTCGGAGCAGCAAATTTTTTCCATGGGAAAAAATTCGCTGTTCTGAATGTTCAATATTTTCATGTTTAGATGTTTTGGAGCCGATGAAATAGCGTTCGCTGTTTTCATATTTCGATAACGTGATATAAATGCAAAATAAAATGGGTGTAGACAAACACAATTACATCTATGAGAAATTGGGTCTGGAACAGACTGTTTTATCCTGGGACACCTTCAAGTGGGGTTAGATTAAACAGAGTAGCAGGTATTAAGAGAATAAGGGGAGGATAGGGTTAAATGAGATGGAGGGATGTTTGGGAGGAAATCAGGTAAGGGTAGGGAGGGGCTTAAAGGGTTTTAGGCAAGTGTAACTGGGATAGCAGTCACATTTTGGCATGGACCTGTTACAGAGCAGAATTACATCCAAGATGACCTGTAGGTACTTTGGTGATTAGGTAGGCCTGGAGTCATTGTAGCATGTTGGAAGTGGGGAGTAGTGGTCAGCATTTTTCTTCCTGTCTCTATCCCCAAATGGAATGTTAGTACATTGAGACTGTACAGTTATATGTCAATAGGTGGGGATAAATGGTAAATGTTAAATGACTTTGCAGCTTTCTTAAAATGGTTGTTTCCTCTCTCAGTTTTTCTTGTCATTTTATGTGACTTATGTAAGGGATGACACTTTTTGCTCAGCGAGTGGAAGCAGTAACTTGAAGGGTGCTGAAATCTTTGTCTGATTTGTTTTAACGTGTATGGGGAAACTGGGTCATTCTTTACTTTCCAGATTTGTCAGTACTTGGTTTTGAACTGCATTTGAATCTGTGACTGCTCGTTGTTGGACAAGGTAGAATAGAAAAGAAGTCTGTGTTATAAAGTTCTTTGAAGCAGAGAGGTTCTGTTTCTGCGGCATTCACTTTTTAAAACTCACCTGTTCTATAGAAAGCCTCTATGGATTGAACACTAAAGTTTCAGAGAGTAGTGATTCTAAGTCCTACAAAATTACATTTGTTCTTTGCCCACTCACTTAATATGTTCTGTGGTTGGTTGTTGTCAGCAAAGGGTAAGTCAGTATTTTGGGTGTCTTATGTGCATTGATTGCTTTGCGGGCTTGAGGTGGGGGCAGCGCTCATAATGTCTATGTGGCGTTTTTCGTTGAGTAGTAAAAAAAAGCCTTAAATTAGCAATGCAATTCCATCACTGGTTATTTATTTACTGACAAGGTTCTTATCTCATTAGTGGTGGTGGTGGTGATTTGGTGGCTTTTACTTGGGTTTGGGATTCTCAAGCAGGGTCAATTACCATGCTCAGTTGAGGTAATTTTCTCAGTGAAGCCCCAAATGGTTTTTGTGGGCTCTGAGCAAGTCAGTGGGACCGTTGCCACTCATGCAAGGTGGCAGTGTGGATGGAGGACTGTGGCCATATTAAGGTGTTTGTCTTTCGATCGTTCGAATTCTGGTAAGATGTACGAGCATTTCTCTCAACTTATTACAGCAGGAAATCTGGAGGCTGATTGCTGCCTTCAGTTACACATTCAAAAAAGAAAATAAAACATTATCTCGCAGTTTTCTGTTATTGCAGTACAGCTTCTCACAGCAAGCACTACTTCTTTAACCCCAGGCAGAGTTCACTTAATGTTGGGGAATTAAGGTTTTGCAATGGGCACAGATCTCTGTGGGGGGAAACATGCTAAATGTGGAAGAGTATTGGTAGCAGAAAACTGACTCTGTTTTCATTAATAGAATTTCTGTGTTTTTTTTTTTTTTTTAATCTACATGCACACAGATACACTAATTTGACATTTACAAACCTTGTTTGCAGGTTATTTGTTTAATGCAGATTTAGTGATCTTTATCACTTTATAAAATCCATTTGAACATTTTGCTTGACTGTAGCAGAAAATTTCCCCAGATTAGCAGGATCTCTACCTAGCTACTCAGTATATCTGTTAAGATACTTTTTTTTTAAATGTTTAATTTTGCTTGACTAATATGATGTCATCCACTGAGGCTCTGATGTGCCTGAAAAAGTGTTATGTTATAATTTGATCATCTGTCCATTTAAGATGTAGCAGGGAAGATAGTGTTTAGAAAGGCTGTGACATGTTTACATGCATACCTGATTTTCTAGCATATAGCTAGATATGCATGCTTTTTAACTGACTGATGCCATTTTGTTCATTACTGGAATATTGCATTTGATTCTTCTTGGGAAGATGCATATGGTTAATGTCTCATAACACTGGTAACCTGCCATCTCTTATATGTGTATCGCAGAACAGTATTAAATATCACTTGCTTATTAAAAAAAAAAAAAAAAAAAATCAGGCTTTCGGAATGTATGTTAATGCAAACCTTGTTACGCCATTACCTTTTTAAGTATGTAAGAGCATATTTAAAGATTGGCTCTATTTTGTTCTTTGGACCTCATTGTTTGTAATGTGGTCAGATTGCTTGCTTTATGAGGGTGAGAGGTATTGTAGTCGCATAGTGCTCATTTGCAATACTCCCCTGCTTGATGGGAGTGTGGGTATGCTATTGGGGTCAGAGTTTGGGGCATACCTGTCAACTGTATAGATTTTCACAAAATGTCTGGATTTTCCCTCATATTCGATCCATCTTTCATAAAACTGGGATTTTTCTGGCAATTTAGTGACAAATATTAAAGACTGAAGTTAGAAAATAATTACAGACATTGGAGTTTCAGACTTCATATCCTTCAGAAAATTCATACTAATGCACAACCCATTATTCTATTATCTTTCAAAGTTTGTAGCAGAAATGTTTAAAAATTATCCTGATGTTGGCTTTGGTCCACGCTGATTGTCAAAACTTCAATTTGTTTTGGGATGCTAAGTAAAGTGAAACTGCTAGAATTGGTATTTATTGTGAATATTTGCTACAGCCATTGCCACTTAAGGTGATTGTACAGCATAGCCATTTGATTATGCTTTCAGTTTTCATACTCTAAGGCGTTGACTGGTAGGGCACTTGGACTAATGTCCCAGTAACTAACCTGGGGCTGTGGTGTGCCTCTAAACTATGCATATTTTCTTGGAATGTCCTGTCTCCTATATAGTTCCTTTTCAGAAATAGCTGACATATTTGGCTGTTTATTCTGTTGGGAAGAGTCTTAGGTCGGAGTATTGCGCAGATGGTATGTTCCCGGCTGATGGTACAGTATTGGATGAGTAGGGAAGACACAATAAAATAGTGGGAAGGATGTCTTATCATGAGGATTGAGGGGAGCCGCAGGGCAGAGTGGTGAGACTGAAATCAATTTGAGTCGTGGTTTTTAAGGGTTAATCATGGGCAGGATGGAGGGGGTTCTCGGTATGTGGGGCAAAAGATGTTGCCGTTGAAGCTTATGAGTGGAGCATGGCCATTTTGCAGTGGCTGTTTTCTGCAGGCCTCGTGCCTCTCAGCGGCACACATTATTTGCAGTGGTTAACCATGATGGTCCGGACAGAAGTCCTTTTCAGTAGAGGTTCGGAGAGAAAGCTGCAATGACTGCAAGCTATTTATTAGCAGTTATTTAGGGAATACTCTCATAGTGTAATCTGTTGTGAAAACAAACACAGCATTGTATGGAGAAAAAGGAGGTTTATTGCTCGCAGTTACATATGTCATCATACCTCCTGCCGGCAAAGAATTTTGGAGAATGACCAGATTTGGCCTCATATTTTGTCAGGTTATAATAATTTGTGGTTCCTGGGTCATCGTGATTAAATCATTGAGGGATGGCACTGCAAATAATGACAGACACTTTGAGTTTTATACCTCTCGAGGTAATAAATTTGACAATAGCCAGATATAATGGGCAAAGGCCCAAAGTATTTAACCATATAATTACTGTGCACATCTGTTGGGGGCAAAGGCATATGTTAAAAAAAAAAAAAAAAAAATTTGTCATATCTTACACATTGTTCTACAATTGAGGGCTGGGGGGTGTTGGGAGCACATTTTGTGTTCCTATGCAATTTTGTCAGGGGAAAGTAGTCTGAGGCTCAAACAAGGGGGTGGTTAAGCTGTGCAGTGGTTTGGAAGATGGGTGCTTGCCGTCTGTCAGGGAGAGCAGGCGGGGGCTGTAGGCAGGTTTTGAGGGGCTTCAAAGAGGGGGGGTGTATGACATTAGGGACATGGCCTGTGGAAGCAGGGGTCATGGTGTCGGTGGTTGACCAAATGCACAGGGGGAAAACAATGTCCATGGTCCCCAAGAGAACATGAGACAGCAGGCAATATGGCAGGCATCAGCAGCAGGCTGGCCCGAGGGTATGTCAGTGGCAGTAAAAATGCAATGCACAATGGGCAGTGCCTTTATAATTGGAGTGTGTGGACCACTACCCCCTTCACAATGTCTAGGGAACATTACCTAAACAGCATACTGGAGCATAAATGTGACTACAGTAGCCTCCAGGATTTCCTCCATGCTGTAGCACACTTCTACATGTTGTAGTTATATAAGTATGGACTGTACACTGAGCACAAGACTTATTACTTCTTCTGCCACTATGCATTTGCCTATTAAAGCTGTGAGCATAGCAATGTGTGCTTCTCTTTGCCCACAGGGAATTTGCAAACAGCCATATTTCTCTGCAGCTGAATGTCACTTCAGCCATGTGTCCCCAGTCAAATGTACCACAGGGAAATGTCTTGCTGCCTAGGCACCTGAACCCCTTTGACAGTGGCTGGATGCAGTCATAGATCTGATCTGTTTGGCCTTCTGCTGATCCTTTGGCTGACAGCATAATGAATAAGTGAGGCCCAGGATTACAACACAGGTGAATCATGCAAAAAACACAGCTGGGAGACTTTAGCAAAATATAAGCTGGAATTACTGAAAAGAACTAACACCTGGATTTGCTGATGACCTGAACTGATTGCCTCTCCTAGGCTAAATCTAAAGTCATGCCAATGCAAAATTAGAGAGTTGAGATACCCAATAAAGAGAGGATCAAAAGGCCACAGCCTTATGAATTAGGATGTTCAGAACTTTGAAGGTAATGGCTCTACCACAAGGAAGCTTAAATACCAGCTAAGCATGGCTGACCCTTTAACATAACCCTCTCAGTTTAAATCCCAAAGAACAGGACATATATAACCACAAGCCCGCCTATCCAAAATAACCTTATGGCCTCACCAAATTGATTTTTTGACCTGTGCAACCAAATAATGATAGACTGCTAATATGGAAACAATTTGAAATGTTGACATGTCGAGACCTACTAGAGCAAGTCCCAAAATGAGGAGACTGAAAGGTTGAAAAATGATGTGTGTGTGTGTGTGTGTATGTATATATATATATATATATATATATATATATATATATATATATATATATACATACATAGTCTGGGATTGGTATTTCCCCACAATATTCCCTTTTGTTGATCTTGGAGTCAATATATATAAGCTTGAGAGGTATAAGGGGCTTAACCCTCACATCAGGGGTGCAGATGGGCTGCACCCTAGAAAAAAAAGTTTAAATCAGAAGAACAATGTTTAAGATTTGCACTTCTCCTGAATTTTTGATCTTTTTCTTTTTTTGTCTGTCACTATGAGTGCTGAAATTTCAGTAGAGAGCCTGTTGTTATACATACACATCCCCCCAAGGTAGTGAAAGAAGGTGTTGGCTTACATGAAGCACTTCTCCCTCCATTCGAAGCAACACAAAGGGGGTTTGGCTGTTCATCAAAAGGTTGACACAATTCTACATCTTGAGAAAAAAAAACACACAGATTCTGTTTATATCAGCAACATACCACTTTTGCATTACATAAAACATGATAATATCCAGGACTGTATGAGCTGAATTTTGTAGTTTGTTAAAATCTGTATCCAAATGTTCTGTAATTAGTCCAGAGGTTGTTCGATACCATAATCTAGCAACAAGCATCCTTGGTGCCCTCTTTGGAAAATTCAGAGTATCTGAGCTTTAAAGTTCTTAAAATATTAAAAACATATTTTTCCATCAAAGCATACAAAGTAGTTTATTGACTCCAAGGGCTGTTTCTTAACTCTCATTACCTTATCTGGATGTGACCATCACTTTCTAATTCAGTTTTTCTAATCTATCTATTTCCACATTTATCTTTTCTTTTATTCTTATTGTTGTGAGTAAGCCTTTCTTGTTGACACTCTTAAAGTAATCCCACAAACATGAATAAATGTGTGTTCAAACACCTCATGCTTTAGTTGTCTATATTGCTGAGGTAGCCATGTCTTAAAAGCTTTGCCCTTAAGAAAGGTAAGGTCAGTCCTAGTAGCTTTTATTAAACTATTACTAGGAATTTGCATTATTGCTGACAAAAGACAGTGATCTGATAGGGCTGCCACCCCTATTCTAAACTCTTCAAGTAAATAATTTTCCTTTTTAGAAGTCAGTATTTTCTCAATTCAAGAAGAGTCAATATTTTTTATTTAATGATTGGTATTTGTTTACTAGGATAGTCTGGGCAATAATTGCCCCTTTTCAACAGAGGCTCAGGGATAAAAAGCTCCATCAGATTTATACGAGGAATTTACTTAGTTACAATAGAGGTAAAATTTTAGGTAAATTCACTACAATGAAATAACTTTATTTTATGTACGTGTTTACATATTAAGTAAATGTTAATGATATGTTGATACTAGAGTACAAGATATTAAATTGGAGTTATTTACATACAGTTTCTAAGTTGCTCCCATTCTGAGGTGATTCTTATTCTTTGTAGTAAGCAGGAAGTCAATATTTCACATGAAGGGACTAATCTTTTGTCATTGCTATTTAGAGTAATCTATTAGTAAGAATAGTGAGTGTAATTACCCTCCTGATTATCTTGAGCTTTAGCTAGGTCTGAAGAGGTCATAACTTTCATAAACTCTAGGAAAAATGTGGTAGAATATGTCTTCTGTGCCCTGAATATACTTCACTATCTCCTGCTACCACTGTGCAGCCCTGTCTAAGTGACATCCATTCCCTAAGCAAGTAAGTAGCTTCATGCATAGTCGATGTTTAGGAAATGTATATTGCAGTTAGGGTTAAGTTAAGCTCATCTAGCCACTCTTTCCAGTTGCATATCTGCCATCATCTCCTTTAATTCTGCTGCAAATATTTATAAATAGCCTGACTCCTTCCAGATTAATGGGCAAATCTCTCCTTCTTCCACTCCCAAAACTAGCAAAATTGGTTCAATTAAGACCAAACTTCAACAGCATAATATGTCCAACATAATCAAGAAGTGTTTCTTAAAGTAAAAGAAGGATTCATTTTCTTTGCATGGGCTAACATCTTTAACCATTCAATGATAGATCTGAACCCATTTACATTCTAAGTTGCTGCTACATATTCCACCTCCATCTAAGTTTATTAATAACAATGGATATAAACTTCCACAACCCTTACTTTTGTATCTGTCACTGACTCTCCTTTCATCTCCTAATAACATCAAAGAAATAACATATCTTGAGTCTTTAAAAAACTCAGATGGCAGTGTAATACTTTTGACAATTTTCAAAATAAATTAGATAATGTTAAGTACAAAGGTCCTGAAAATTAGAGGGAGGCAACCATTTTGGTGTTCTTAAAACCTGGGAAGGGGCCCAATTTTGCATGCTTATATAGGCTGATATCTATTCTTAAAATGACTCTAAATTATTCTTGTTGATTTTGGCTCACAGGATAGCCACCTTCAATAATACAGTTGTGTCTACTTATATCAGTGGTTGTAAACAGGGGCCAAGAAATACTTGACTTGGTTTACTTGGTTTTGATGCATAAAAATATCTGGTATATTGAAACTCAGATATCCGTTTCATATTTTAGATAAATTCTGTTTTCCTTTAGATTTTATTAACTAGCTGAAGGAGCAAATAAGAATGTCAGTCTTCTAAACTCAGCATTGCAATGTGCCAAGAATGTCTACTGTTCCCTTGCTACTTGGAAATGCTTCCATGTAAAATTTGTTCTGCAGATGTAGCATGGTATGTAAAGGTTACAAAACAAACATGTATTTATTAAGCAGACTGTCTCTTGGTATTTAGTTCTCTTTCAGGATAAAAATTCATGAAGCTAAGACAGGTGCACTAGTTATTAGTTATAGCCCCAAAATAGGATTACCCTTTTAATGGTGCATTAATACTTTGAAGAAAGGTACTAAGTAAGACTCCATATGAATCTCTTACACAAGCATATATGCAGTTATTGGAAAGGTACAAGAAATATTTTGCAATCTGATGGGAGATTCTGGTAGAATTCCTTCAATGTATCCAAAATGTCTAGCTGTTTATCCTTCCTCAACTGATTTATGTGTCACAGGAATTTCCACACAAGGGATTTTATGAATAAATAAGCAAACTGATATTTTTTTATGGATCTAGGAACAATACAGAGTTTTGTGGAAGACATTATAGCTCCCTATTGTCTTAGAATATCTAGGGGTGACAGATATGGAATTATATAACTCTGCAGTGACCTTTAAGTACATCTGTATTTAAACTAGGTCATATTATGAGGCTTGTTGGAAAAATGAAAAATAAATATTATAATAAAAGCAAGCAAGAAAGCTACTGGGATTCTATACAAAAATATTTCAGAAGAAAGAAAATGTAAAGCTTTCGTGTAAGACAGTGTTTTAATTAATTATGTTAAATCTCTCTTAAATAATGTCAGAGTACATACATAGCAAATGTAAAGACAGAGTATTATATTTTCTCTGTTTGGAGAACTCATGAAGGTAAATTTAGTTAGATCAGTTTAAATTATTGATCTTTTGGAAACATCTTTTAGAAGAGGATATAACTGACCAAGATACATTTAAAGTGACAGGCAAATTTCAATATACTAATCTTAGAGTTTAAAACAAAATTGAAATTATGAAAGGTCTGGTCAAAAATATGGCCAGAGCTAGTACAAACTGTGCATAAAAGCATGGGGGATAATTCAATTACATGTAACTTGATTTATAAAATGTATAAAGTCTTACTGAGACAATATGCTAAGGAAGCTGAAATATTAACGAGAATTTGGAAGAGATACTTAGGCATTCAATTACCAGCTGATAGCTGCTGTAAAACTGACAATGTTACAGGTGTTGCATAATCTCTTGCTAGTATAGATTTTCTGGGCAGTAATACATGAATTTTTATATTCCTGGGTTTAAACCCAGCTTACTGGCATTGTGTGGAAGGGACATTGGGATTCTGGATGCATATTTTCGCAACATGCAGGAAACTTGACAACCTCAGAGAAGACTTGTAAAGATTAATTCATTTATTTTGGCTTAGAAAGTTCAAGGTAGATACTTTCTTACTGTTGATTGCAAATTTTAATCATGCCAGCTGGTCAGTTAAACTTGTTGATACCTAAGAGTAGAAATCGTCTTACCTGACAATGCAAACTTCTGTTGTACGTATAGTCATGGAATTAATAACACCTATGAACATGTTATTCAGATTCAAGTTTGAGGTAACAAATTCGAAAACTAAAAAGCTAAGATGAAATGGTTTCCCTTATCATGTCATTTGATCTATCTTATTAATAGATGAGTGTTGAAATATTGTTTATGATTTATGTAAGAAGGATATTTGATTATTTGATTATATGTACAGTATATATATATATATATATATATATATATATATATATATATATATATATATATATATGTATATACATATATATATATATATATATATATATATATATATATATATATATATGTATATATATACACACACACACACACACACACACACACACACACACACACACACACACACACACACACACACACACACACACACACACACACACACACACACACAAAGCATTACTGGTGCATATCTAGTTTTATTCCAGTGAACAGGTCCCACTTGGAAACAATGGTCACTTTTTCATTTTTTGTTCTGTTCTAGTTTCTTGCTGGATGTCTTCAAAGCAATGCATTATTCTTTTAAGAGCTAAAAGTTTGCATAAATGAATTTGTTAGTATATGGCAGTTAGTCAATTGTTTATGTAACATTTGACATAGTGAGTTTAACTGAAATATATATATATATATATATATATATATATATTTTTTTTTTTTTTTTTTTTTAAAGATAAATAACAACATCAACACAAGGTGCTGTTCACTTTTGCTGGGCACTTTATTTCCTAAATTACAGCTCTGAAGCCATAAAATAAATCAGCATAAGGATACATGGGCTATAGGGCAATATGACTAAAAACACCTGTGTGAATGTTGTTTTGATGAAAAAACAATCTCAAAATAGCATTTGCTCATGATGCTAATATATGTTTCTGCAGGATGGGCAAAATCTTCCACATACACCTACTAATTCTAATTTTGAGGTCACTCATACAAAGGAGGTCCCCACACCAACCTGGCTTCATTGTACAAATGAATATACCTTTGACTGCAGCTCAAATGACCCAGACTCAGTTGTGACCTTGAAAGAGAGAGCTGCAAATAGCCAAGATTGCCAATCATAATGAAAGGGAGTTGTAATTTCTGTTTTAGGGTAACCATTATAGAGGCAGTCACAAAGTGCACTCCATATACACAGGGACTCAGAAACAAAATGTTTTGCCAAAGAGTACTTGCACTCCAAGTGAAATTGATAACCATGCAGAAACTCATTGTAGAGGGCATTGCTGCATGATGCTGGCCACAAAAGGAGTGGACTGTAGACTTAGCATTCAGAAATATTATTAAGCACCAAGAATGATGCCACTTCAAGACTATCCTAATCTCTATGTATGAAGAATTGAACATGATGTCTCTACCCCAACCCCGGAGTCCAGCCCTTTTATTGGGAGTTTTATTGGGCTTGAGCTATGGCGCTTGTGCTAAGTACCTATTATGCAGACTTGTGAACCTGACGGAAGGTTATGGCCTACTGTAATATGACATAGCACAAATCCATCCTTACTGTAATAGTCTATGTTCTCTCCCTAACTACTTCTTCCAGTTGGCTGAGACATTCAGGATAGTGCCACCTCAGGTCACTGCACTTGTGCCAGCACTGCTCATTACAGCAGGCAATGCCTTTGGCATCACTCACCATCTTCATAAGCAACTGCTATGCATCAACTTTATTAGACTTTGTATCAATAACCGTTATAGCTTTCCCCTGGCATGTGCTCCCCATGCTTCATGTGAAACAGCTTAAGAAAAATTTAGTATCCATTTGGGGCTATGTCTGCTTGCCAAGTCAAAATCAGGAAAGAAAATAATAGCTGGGTACAATATCACATGTTGCAGACACCACATGACATGTATGAACAGGCAAATAGTAGTAATATGATGACCGTCTGTAGTTGCATGATGCTTGTGGTCAGTAGGACAAGTCAGGATGACAGCTGCACAGACAAGCTACATAGGCAGTACACTCCATGGTGGGCAGCAGGAAATTGCAAGGCCGTTACCATGCTATAAATGAGTGGCAGCTTGATATGGCTACCGAATTGTGCATACCTTATTTAGTAACAGTGCACACACATGAGACAGACAGGGCTTGTATCACAAAAACGGGTCTGATAATACTTTGCATTTTTGGCTTAAATCAAAGAACACCCGACTCTATAGGAGTCATATGGATTATAAAGCTATTTGACCAGAGGCTCATCATCTATTACCAATAACCACTCAACGGTTCTACCAAGCTTGTCAGAAAGGCAAGGCCTGTATGTCTCAGAGTATATCCTAGGGCACCCATCCATTTGTATAAGTTATGTTTGAAGGCTGAGAGTATTCTTCACATGCAGAGAAGTCTATCTAAGAGCAAGGGAAAGCACTGGCTACTGAGCATATCTCTCCATTTAGTTTTGTTTATTATCTGCAAATCTGTAAATAGAGATCTATTGTTCTAGTATAGGGTACACTATATGATATGTCTAGAAAGAGGAGGTCTTTGATACCAAGATTCCTTGCAGCAGAAAAAGCCAGGCAAAGGTCTACATTTAAGAGACTATATGACAGAGAATACAGCAGTAGTAATTCCGGTCTTTCCTGATAACTTAGATTTTTTTTTATGGTCCAAGATGTTTTCTGTTAGGAACTAGGTTTTTGAGGGGTTTTTTATGTGTCTAGTGAGATACATGCCAATGAGTGCATTGTATTCTTTAATGGGCCTAACCAGGGCAGAGTGCAGGGAAAATATAACTTCCTTGGAATTAGATGAGATGCTTTTTGTGATTAATTGTGGTTTATAGAAGGATTTTCTAACTACTTGACACATGCTGATCAAAGGAGAGGAAGGCATCAACCCAGGTGCCTAGGCCCCTGTTCACAAACTCACTGGTGATTGGTATGTCATTGATCTTGTATGTGATTGTAATTTTTTTGTTTTCCAAAGGAAATGATACCACATTTCTTAGTATTTAGCTTGCGTCCCTTTTCAGTGCACAAGGAGTTACTGCCTGTTAGTAGATGTCTATGTTACATCATTAGTATTACCACCGCACTATGAGCCGTTAACTCAGTCCTTCCAGTACAGCTCTTTTGCATGTGTACATTTAACTCCCAGTGGGTGTAGCTTGAGCCTTTAAAAAAGTGAAGTTGCCACCTTACAGTTCAAACAAATATTCATATCTCTGGAACCATAGGTGTTACTAGAAAACTCTAAATGGCAAACTATTCAGGATAAGTTCATCTTTACTTTAGTGGTATTCATTCAGTTCAATGATTTAAACTGGATTTTATAATCCAAAATAAAGGCAGTGAATATTAATTTTGTAATATTGTATATACAGCTAATGATATCCAAGTAGCCAATCAAGCAAGACACACACTGACAACAGGATTGTATTCATACAGCTGTGAGCTTTCATATGAGGGTTTGCAGTTCTGTCTGAGTTATCTGAATGTTGAGGTATTTAGAGAAATATGAAAATTATTACAATACAAATAAAGAGTATACAAATAATGTTCAATATCACTTTAGCTGAATTAGATAGAGGTCAAATATCAATACAATTGTGTTTGCCAATGTGTATGCTTTAAGATGAAATCTTCTGATACCTTGTATGTAGCATGGTTTTAAAATTATTAATGCAAATATGAACATGCAAGATTTAATGCCTAGAGGTGGCAGTAGGAGGTAACCGCAGAAACACCTGGAGGCCTACTTGGCTGTAATGAGTTAAATAAGTCGATGAACCCTGTAGTTGCTATATTGTGAGAGACCATGAAACAGAACTGGGTAGATTACTGCAACTATAGGAAATTACACAATAAGTAATTATAGTAAAATCTGCAGCAGACAGCAGTACTGGGTTATGTATGACTGCCACAGACAACTGTAACATCATACTAATTGATGTTTAAAGGCACTGGCAGGGATATGGCTGAAAGTGTTGGTGTGGGGTGGTCCACACAGCTTTGTCCCATAGAACAAGCAAGAAATGTTTGACTGCTGAGGGAGCACATATAAACAGAAAGGCTGAATGAGAAACCAAAGTGGTCATTGTTAACATCCAAGAACAGCAGGTTGTAGTCTTTTATGGGTAAGAGCTGCACAGACCAGGGATACAGGCATGATAACTGGCATACATGTTGGAGCTGTTGATCCATCATTAATGCAAAGAGGGTATGATTCATACCCACATGTCAGTGGATGATGTGTATGCAGTTTTATGACAAAGGCTGTGATGTAGGCGTTAGAAATAAGGACCAATGTATGTGTGTGTACCACAGTGTGGCTCAGTGTCACAGCAGTTATAAGGTATTACTTGCTATAAGGATGGTGGGGGCAATAAACCAGTGGGTGTTGTCTAATATGGACAGCCATGTATACAGTTAACTGATCCATGTGCGTTTCCACAGGTGTACTGCAGCTGTCTCTTTGTCAAAAGAATAACAGTACACTGGGACGTTTACATTGGAGGAGACAGATGTTCGGCATTCAGCCCAACAGACACATGGAAGTTGTATCCTGGACACAGATAAGGCAGATAAGGCCTTTAGGAACTGTCAGGAAGTGGCACCACAGATAAATGCTGTTAGTGAAAATAGAGATCATCCCCCTGGTGCATGCAAACTTCACTATGTGCTTTTTTGTAACCAGGAACATCAAGGTTTCAGCTCTGAACATCTTTGTAGAATGATGACTGTCTTTGTGGCTGAGGAGGATGCACCATGTGATTTGTTTAATATGCCATTGCAAGTCAGCACTGGTGAACACTTCAAAGACCTGTACTCACACATAGAGAACTGCATTTCTCTTACCGAGAGACATCAGGACAGCAAAAGATGCATGCTGCACTGAGAGGTATGTACATGCTCATAGCCTACGCAAATTATAATCATGCAGCTTTGTCTACCCGATGAGTGGTTGAAGATGGGTGGGTCATACATGTAACAGCTTAAATAAAGTTACATTACCTACAAGGTATCAAATGCTCCACTGGGAGAAGATTCTGCGGTATAGATCTGCACATATCTGAGGACAGCACACATCTATAGAGGCTATCAATGACACTGTGCACATGATAAAGTCAGAGGACACAATGGTACTGTCAGCAACATCAACAGTAAAGAGGAAATTCCACTCCACCATACTTAGTAGAGATTCAGATGCTCTTGATGGCTGCACTACATAAGCAGTACTTAGTGAAGGACATCCTTGTCCATGTCGATCTCAGACATGATACAGAGGTTGAAAAAGCACTACCATTATTAGAGGCATGAACAGCCACTGAGGTGCACACACATAGCCCACTGATAAACTGAAGTATGTTTATTACATGATATCAGTGTTATCCTACACATAAATCAGTGAATATGCAAGTCTGTGATCAAGGCTCAGATGGATACCACCCAGACAATGTCAGAGATGCTCAATGTGTGGTGTGGTACATGAAGACATCAGTAGTATCAGTGACTACATCCAAGCATTGCAGAGAATGGCAGCATATTTATCAGTCATTTGTGGGTCCATGTGGTTGCCTTTCATTGGCAGACAGTTGATGTATGGGATGATTGCACACTGTAAGTAGCATGGCTACATTGTACACATGGCTGCTCAGGCTATGACCACTCATGTTCTAGCTCCACACTGCCTCCAAACTTGACAAAGCCTGCTTAATTGCATGTGGACAACCATTTTCTTATTCCTCTGTTGCCTCCACCTGTGACCATGGAAGGTCCCATGGATGTGCACATTCATCCATTTCCACTGTCAGCTCACCACACAAATCACAATTATTATCCAATAATTCATTTGTGGGCCACTCCCTTCAAGATGTCCCTGAACTTCACATACCCTTGGCTGCATAAGCCATACTGACACCTAGGCACTTGTCATGAAAATTCAGCAGGGACAATGACCACACTCCAGCGTATGGACTCCACACACTGTAGCCCCTACTGAGCAAATTCCTTCATGCCTGCCTTTGTAAGGACATCTAGTACACCTGGACAGCACTGCACTCTTGGATACTCCAAACTATCACTTAAGGTCATGATTCCTTAGGTCATCTGTGTCAGCAGATGACAGCACTTTAATACAGTTCTGTTTGAAGATACACAAGCAATGTCAGAAATGATAACATGAAAAGGCACACACATCACCTGCCTAAGAGGTGATGATAGAAGAGATGACTGAATCTCTAGCATCACTTGTGTTCAACAGTGGACATCGTGTAGAGTTTATCCGTACTCAGGCAACACAGAAGTCACTGCCATAGGCTGCTTCTATGAACTACACTGCAAATAATCTGTTCATAGTCATTATAAGGATAGATACATGTAGGTGACTATTACTACCATATACCTAGGTCATTTCTGGACTGAAGTATCACACTTTGGCATCAATCAGCATATATGTAGGTTAATGACTGTCAGTATCCACACGAGGGAAGAGATTCTGAGTGTGCTGCATGGCCTGTGTGAGGTTGCACAACTACTGCTGAGACTGCAATGTGACTTGCATCATATGCACAGTGACATGGTGTATAGGAACTTGGGCAAATATACCTGCTCATGACAGTGGTGATCCATCTGGCTTCCATTGGTACTGTCCATAAAGGTTTTAGCAAATGTTTTCCATGGCTGTGCATAGATCCAGATGTGTGGTGTGGGGTCACAGGCAAGAGCTATGTAGATGGAACATGATTTTTCTAGAGACAGAATCACACTTGCCTTGGCCATATATGCCTCTAACCCAACTTGTCTGCAATTTCATGGGCATAGCTGATGCCCATCTGGCTTCACTGCAAGGATGCTTTACCAGGAAAGTGATATTGTATACAACAGTTTCAAACCTTTGATATCTTGAGATTGCATATTGAGTGCAATGGCCAATTGTGGCCATCCCAGGGGTCATGGTCAACAGCCACCTGTTGCTTCTCTACATGAAGGCCATAGCGGGGAGTTTCAGTACATATTCCCAAAGTGCCAAATTATCCCACACTCAGGACATATCCAGCCTGAAACTGCATGGTAGCATGATACACCTGACTGGCATTGATGACACAGAAGCCACAGATACCATCAATTGAAGATATGTTCCCTGAATCCATCAACCCAGTAACAGGCTGTGTGGCTATCAGATCTTCCTTCTATGACTTTTACACCTATGGTAGCATTGCACTCATCTGTGACTTGGCTGCACCCCCCCCCCCGTGTATATAGTCATGACTGCACCTTGCCTGTTTGTGTAAGGTAATGTCTGATGTACATCAGTGCCAGCCAAGGCTCAGTGATACATAACTTGGGTGAGTTAAATCATGTGTCAGTTTTATACAATGCTGTCCTTGTTATAGCCAATAGCTATGGACAGACACTGCCTTTTTGCCTGTGCCAGAACATATTATTTCCACTTTTGCCTCATGCGTGGTACCACTGCTGCCAGTTCCTTCAAGCCACATCAAATTCCTCTTGCTTGTCCACTATTGTCGCAGGTTTGGAAAGCAGCACTGCAATGTTCTCAAGCTGTATGTACTTGCATGCTACCATATTATTTAACATGGCACAGACCACAGATATTTTACTGCAGTCTCGGGTGCATACTGTACTACACCCTCAAAACTACACTATACTACACCATCAGATGTGTCCAGTGAGTGGAAGTAAGCTTTTATGAGTCTGAAGTCACATTCATTGATAGTCAGTATGTGTGACAGCATGCATTTGCGTGTCATCTCCTGCATAGACTGTGTCTTCAGTTCAGAGTCGTCACCCCATGATTCAAAGGCAAATGCTCCATCACCTCAAAGCCACAACAGTGAATGGTATGAGTTCCCTACTGCATATGTCCATTGGAATAAACCCAGGATTCTCTTGCTGGCAATATGTGCACCTTACAACTAGAAGACCCTGCAGAACCACAGGCAATTGTGCTATGTCACAGAATTCCTGCACAATGATGGATCTGACCACTTCTCTCACTAGAAGCATGTGTGCTCCTCATCTTGTGGATGTATAAATAGCAAAGCCAGAACCTATGAAGCACTTATCATATCCAGTGTTGGATGCTACGACATCCTTGTAGTAACTATACAAAGTGTTGTGCTCACTAGGATAGGCAGTACACACATTCACCTTGATTCCATGTTAAGTTCGCATACTTCTACTAACACATTTATGGTGTGTCTGTTGAAAATGGTCTGGTGATAGAGGTGATGGTATGTCAATTGCAAATGCACCTGTGTGTAATAAGGAGTGTGACATAGTGTAACATCACGGCCAACAGCACATGCTGCTTTAATAATGTCAACACTACTCCTACTATCATGATGCAAGTAAAACTGCTATACAGCAGACAATCCTGGCATTGAGAAAAATGATTGTCACAGTTCAACTAAAAGTTTATGTCTTTGGATTGTTCCACTATGTTTGACTTCATCAGTTGTATGTATTGTAGATCTCAGCAGCAAGTTGTCCATTCATCTACATGTCATTATGCAGTCATTTGGATAGCATGCATAATGTATTATTTTTCCAGTAGCGTGCTGATGTTACTTGAGTCTTTAAACCTGGAAATTAACACATTGATAGCACAAAACTAAAAGCAAAATCAGTGGTTAGGGATCTGGGAATGGATGTTGACCATAACCTGATCTTTAACCACCACATTTCTACTGGGACAAGAGAATTATTCTATGTTGTACAACTTATAAGTAAAGGCGTAGCATCCAGATTCAAGGAGGTCATTGTTCCACTGTACGTGGCTCTAATCAGACCAGTCATCAAATACAGCACGTCCTTCTTCAGTATGTAACTGACCAGGCATTTGTAACTGCTTGAGAGACCACAGAGGATACTTACAAAAAGAACACAGGTAATAAACAAGTCCTCTGCAGACCATCTCAAACCAATATCCCTGTACTCGGTCTTCTGCAGACTGGCTCATGGCGATCTATGCCTAGCCTATAAGGCATCATCTAATCCACACTGATGGAATTGCTACACATCTACAAATCAAATGGCATTAGAAGTAGACACTCCAAGGACACAAACCTCTACTGTGACATAAGCAGGACAGATAGGAAGGACAAGTGTGTGTCGCAAAGACTACCTATTCTCTGGAACAGGCTTCCCTTCGAAGTGAAGCAAAACTAATCCCTAATCCTATTCAAATATAACTTGGACCAGTAGACAGGAAATTACAAATTTACCCTGGTTTGGTTCCTGTGTCCCTATTGGACATGAACAGCCTGTGAATGCTTGATGTGTACACGTCTTTATCATAACTGTAAAATTCCTTGGGGTATTGACACATCAACAATATTTTGTTAAATTTGCCATAGGCTTGACTAGGCTTAAAATGACTCTTGGGTCGATAGCCTAGTAGCCACTTATGAACCTATGAATAACTCCTCCTTGTATTTTTCATATCATGCTGTGTGCTAATTGTTTCTGAATGTCCCACTATTACTGATTGTTTAGTATTATTGCTATAAAACATACAGATAGTTTCTGTTGCATTTTTGTGAAACATGCAGTATAGACATGTTACCCAATAAGGAGTATACCTTTTTTTCTTTTTAGACTGTTAATTTTACACAATTAGCAAATATTGAACTGCAGCTTTATATTTATTCCTTACATTACTTAACTAATAAGAAAACATTAATGTGTGATTTGCTGCTTAAAAGACTGCATGACTGAACATAATTACTAATACAATTTAGTACTGCTGCTATGAGACATATCTAGAGTTTTTTTCATGCTTATAAATTTTGTAGTATACAGATGTTTATTGATGAGTGCACCATATTAAGTTTAGACTGTTAATTTTACACAGTTAGCAAATTATAATTTGAGGATATAATGCTAGCTATAAAAGGTTAGGCTCATATAATTTTATCTATAAATTTTTTTTGATTTTTTTTAACTGTAGTATTTTTATGAATATTATGAAATATCCTGCCATGAAGTTTAGGATACCTGCTTAGGGTGACTATGTTACAGCTGCAAAAGGGTCCCAGGACAGTTTTTTATGTCAGCAAGACTACATAACAAGGATAGTGACACGTACACCTCCTTTGATGCCCTGACAGATGAGTACAAACAGAGGGGCTATACAAACTTTGATATCGGGCTGGCACAGAATGATGATGTCTCTCATAGGCATGATAGGGCTAGACCCTATTTTAGTATCAAAGATACTGATGTATGTGCAAGGGATACAGTGCATGATCATCTTAGGATGTCAATTACATATTTAACGGATGTCAGTCCTATATGGGATATTATTAAGAATCATTGGAAGGTTCTAACATCCAACCCAAAGTACAGATATATTCTTGATGGATAACCATGGTTTGTTTTCAAAAATAATGTATCATCAGTTGCAAAAGCGCTCATCTTTGTTTTGTTCTTTGTTTTATTTAAGTGTTTTCCACCAGATACTAATTCAGTGCTGTGCTTTATATTTTACTCATATTTTTTTACAGTTTGCTCTAGACCATTTTTTATATTTTGGATTTTCTTGCTGTCATTTTGTGTCTAAGCATGGCGGAAGGTGGAGTACCTAAGTTGGAGTATGTACTGAATAAATCAATCATTGGCTCTACCTCTATGGATCATTTTGACCAGCTGCTGGTCACGAATGAGAATCCACTGCTTTCATGTGACACTAATTCTATGCATATACCCCAAATATGGGGTGAGACTGAACCAAGTAATTTTAAGGTAATTTTTAGGCATTTGGAGAACAATCTTTACAAATTCAAATGCCTACAATGGCAAAGGCTTCATTTTGAGGCTTGCCTTAAATTTAAGGTTGCACCTCAAGGTTTGTGGATTTGCAAGATGCTTACATATGGGAATTCATTTTCAGACCTGTTAAAGGAATGGTGGTTGTTAAATCTAGAGACTATTTCTAAGTATATTCAGCTTTTGTTTAGATTTTTTCAGCCGGTTGAGACACAACTATATGATGAGATCCTTAGGAATCTACATTACATTGATTCCTTTTTGGACTCTGATAACTGTGTATGGAAGCTTGATAATTTCTTTTCAGACATCACACAGTATGAGAAATGTGTACAGGATATCAAGCACAGGAAACTGGTGCATGACGTTTCAGACTTCAGTCTGAGGTCTTTTCCTGGCCGAGAACTGAGAGACCCAGACTGAGTGCCAATCGAACTAACATTTTTCCAGAAATGAAAGAATCTTCTGCTACCATGGTGAGTGTTAATACCTTAGAAACAAACAAAGATATGGCTGGTTTATTACGTCCTGCTAATATTAAGGATGCTCAGGGCTCACAGAACATGATTGCGGTAGATGCAGATAAGTCTAATGATCAGAATGTAAATGTAAGTAACAATCTCTCCATGAATAAGCATGTATTGACTGATGTGAGTCTTTTTTTCAAATAACTTCGATAATGGAGCACAATTGAATGAGATAAATATATCATTAGAGCCTTTTTTACAATTAAAACTGCTGGAACAGGTGAAAGCTTTGAAAAAGATGGGAGGGGCCATTCGAGGAGCAAGGAACAGGCAGGGACAGAAGCCACCACAACTGATGGGTCAATTAAAGCTAGCCCCATCAGTCAGACCCAAGGTCCCGAGAATTTGATTATAAACAGTTCATCAGTTGACAAGGAAGTGCTTAATTTGGAGCTGTCCCTTGTACCTTCTAGAAGGTCGACTGTCTCTGATGTACTTTTAGATCAGCAAGACTACATAACAAGGATAGTGACATGTATACATCCTTTGATACCCTGGCAGATGAGTACAAACAGAGGGCTATACAGACTTTGATAGTGGGTTGGCACAAAATGACGTTGTCTCTCATAGGCATAATAGGGCTATACCCTATCTTGGTATCAGTGATAATGATGTATGTGCAAGGGATACAGTGCAAGATCATCTTAGGATGTCAATTACATATTCAATGGATGTCAATCCTATATGTGATATTATTAAGAAACATTGGAAGGTTCTAACATCTGACCCAAAGTACACAGTTATTCTTGATGGACAACCATGGTTTGTTTTCTAAAATAATGTATCTCTTAAAAAATTGCTCTGTTATAAACCTCTCACTGTTAGTTGTCCTGATCAGGACGTACTGAGAAATAGATATGGGACTTATGCCTGTGGGGGATGCAACGTTCATTGTAACATTAGGACAGATAATAGTTTTTTGCAACCAGTAAGTGAACATCTGTATACTTTTAAAGTGTCTGGTGATTGTAGCAGTAGCAATTTGGCGTACCTGGCTGTGTGTGAAATTTGTGGTTCCCATTATGTTCGTATGACCGCTAGACACCTTAGGGATCTTACTAAAGAACATATACATGCCATTAATAAAAGAGATACAAGAAATGCTTTGGCTAGACATGTAGTGAAAGAAGGAGGGACACATGCATTTAAATTTATGGTTTTAGAAATGGGAAGGTTATCGAAAAGAGGTGGGGATATAACAACATATATTGAATGTTTAGAAATTAAATGGGTGTACATTCTTGCTGCAAACAGAGCTAAGGGGGCTTAATGGTAATGTCCCCTTAAAACCAGGTTTGAGATCAAGGGCTTTAAAATATTGGTTGGATTTAATTGATATGTTTTATTGGTCTATATTTAAATGCTGTGATTCATGTTTAACACTAGATCTGAAGAAACAACATCAGTTGTGAAAGAGCTCATCTTCATTTTGTTAGTTGTTTTATTAAAGTGTTTTCTGCCAGATACTAATTCAGTGTTGTGCTTTATATTTTACTCGTATTTATTGACAGTTTGCTCTAGACCATTGTTTTATATTTTGGTTTATCTATAAATTCTTTGATTATTTTTTTTTTTAACTGTAGTATTTTTATGACTATTAAGAATTTTTTTGCCAAAGGGTCCCAGGTCATAGTGTATAATGGAATCCCATAACTCAGAGTGGATTGCCAGTTCAAGTTGTTTATGTATGTGTGGGGGTGGGGAGAGAGAGTGAGAAGTCTTGTGGGCAGGTAAATAAACAATATAAAAACTTGTTTTAATTTTTTGAGACATAACAGTCACTTCAAGTCATAGTAAAAGCAGCAGAAAATTAGAATATCTTAATAGAGAGCTCAGTCAAGTTAGTTTATGACAAAATAGAAGATGATGACCTAGAAAACAGAGTTGGAGGGATAACAGAAGAAGAGCTATTTAGTCAGAGGTAAAGTTTTCTGTACAAATAATACACCATTGTCCTAAAATTGGTAAGTTGTCCTAAAACTGGTAACATATACACCATAGATTACCTTGAAATTTTCATGATTCTTTTTCAAGGAACAGGACAAGATTAAATCTTAGACAAGAAAATCAGATAATTTGAAGGGACTACAACCTAACCCTAACTCCAGTTCTAGACAGGAAGTGTGGTAAGCAAAAATGTCATAAAAAGCTGTCAAAACAAACAAATGAGATTTTAAAGGGAGTGTATTTATTTATGGAGGCAGATTAAGAGGTAAAGCAAATAGTTATGTTTGTAGGAAATATCACAGGTTTGTAGGTTAGATACCTTCTTTATTGAGGTTGGTAAGGGATACTCACTAATACGTCAATAAAATAAATATCTGTTCTCAGTTATTAATAAACTGTAATTTAAAAAAAAAATAACCATAGGAGATGGACTCATTACAAATGGAAACCATGGAAGAAATTTATTAAGAAATCTTTTCAAGCACACTACAGGAAAGAACAGTTAGGGACTTGAAAAATACATGTCTGATTTGGTGTAATGGTTTACAGGCGATTATTAAAGCATATGTTATCTGAGAAAAGTAAAACAAGAAGGGTACAAGAACATAATTTAAAAAAATAGAGCCTTTATTACAAAAGGTACCATAAATCATAAAAGAAGGCACACACTTTACTGGTGGTATCTAAAAAAGAAGCAGTACTCACATGTGAACTACATAATCTGATGCTAACAAAAATAAAAACAATTAGAGTAGCTATATAATAATACTATATATATAATAATATTATTAGCTTTGAATTGTATTCTAATCCTCGTGGATAAGTTATGCAAGTGCTTAGGTGAGGTAGCATAAAAATTTATTTTTAATCTTTCTAATGCTAGATTAGTTTTGTGGGTTAAAATTTCATTATACTTTTATTTAGATCTTCTATTTTCTTTTTATTATCTAAAGAGTTTGAATCCTTTTTAGATTTTAGTACCAGACTTGAATTTGTAATTCTTGTAATTCTGATTTGCATTATACCTCTCAGCTGTACACATTTTCACAGAATGTCCAGATTTTGGCATAACATTTTTGGTACATTTTTCATACAATTGTGGTTTTCTAGCAAATCATTCACAAATTATTGATAATTTAAATCAGAAAATAATGACAAACATTTGAGTTTCATACTTCATATTCTTCACAAAATTGATGCTAATGCAAAACCCGTTATTCTATCTACTTTCAAAGCTTGTAACAGCAATACTTAAAAATTGTCCCTATTTTTTGGGCCTTTGCCCCCCTATTTTTTATGGAATTGTCCAGATTTCTTGCTTTAAGAGGTTGAGAGGTATGATTCCCATTCTTTTTTTTTAAATCAACAGAATTTTACCATATATATATATATATATATATATATATATATATATATATATATATATAGGCTTTTAGTGAATCCCATATCGTAGTGGGTCTAGGACTATTCACTGAAAGCACATTTCACTGAAAGCCAAATGACTGTGCACAAATCACTGAAAACTCAATTCACTGAAAACACAATTCATTGAAACACATTTCACTGAAAGTCATGGCCTTTTCCCCACTGTTGTGCAACCCTGGAGTTAGTACATATAATAAGGGAGGGTGTGGGGGCATCACCCCCCACATCAAGGGGTGTGGGAGGCATAGCCCCCCACATATTTTGAATATTTATTAAGTTCAGAAAAGAGTAATTTATTGGAATTGCAAGTATCCATGTATATAGTTCAAAATATTTAAAATAGGTGGGGGGCTATGCCACCCACACCCCCCAATGTGTGGGGGTGGTGCCCCCCCCCACACCCTTACTATATATACTAACTCCAGGGTCACACAACAGTAGGGAAAAGGCCATATATAACTTTCAGTGAAATGTGTTTCAGTGAATTGTGTTTTCAATGAATTGTGCTTTCAGTGAATTGTGCACAGTGAAATGTGTTTCAGTGAATAGTCCTAGACCCATCATAATATATTAATCTCTGTAGTATAATTAGTGTTTAGAAATAATTGAAGTTCTGACAATAACCATTGTCTGAATTTTTTAGTTTTTGTAATATAAGATGGAATTCTAGATGTGAGAGCTGTTGGTTTAATCTCAGTTTGAAATTTCAGAATAAAAAGTTACAATCAGAAAGTGGACATGGAATTATTGAGAAAAAAGAAATTTTTGAATATAGGTCCTGAGAACATGTATCGTATCTATCCTAGTTTGAGTAGAAAATCAATAATCTTGATAAGAGAATATTAATGAATTAACTTCTTTGATATTAAACTTATCTAATAATTTAAATGCCTCAGTCTATTTTTTTTAAAGAGTTTTGCGTTGGAAGGTAAACAGAGGAGTCTCTAATTAGTGGTGTCAGAAATATCCAAAATACAATTAAAGTTTCTTCATATTATTAAATTATCTTTATACTTATTAGCAATAAGATCTAAATTTTTTTGCAGTCCCTACTTCAGTGCCAGGGAACCAGTATACGTTTACAAGTGTCCATATCCTATTATTACATTTCAGTATAATGAGAGCTATAAGGCCATCTTTATCTACATATTTGTAAATAATTTCAGGGTTAATAATGTTTTTTTTTTTTCCATAGAATTGTTACTCCTCTGGTTTTTGATTTATAAAAGGACTGTGCTAGAGTCATGAATTCATTAGGTTTCCAAATATAATTATTATTTATTTTAAAGTGAGATTCTTGGAGAAAAGCTATTTGTGCCTTGTTTAGTTTTAAATATCTTAATAAGTTAAATCTCTTACTCGGGTTATTTAAGCCATTAGTATTTAAAGATGACAACATTAGATCCATGCCAGATTACTACTGAAAATTAAGTCTAATTTGTTAGTCATTTCTAATACACAAGTCTCCTCTGTTAACAGTGATGTTATATTTAGTTGTAACATTTTGGATAAAAGGATCAATTGTGTGTCTTTTATAGAGGAAATCAAAATAAAGTCAGGCCTAAAAAGCAGAACAACATAAATACTGATATGCAGCAAAGAAAAAAGTAATGGTGTAGGTAAACCATTCCTCCAATGAACCAAGCATACAAAGAACAAAAATTATGGAGGTAACAGAGCACAGCTTCTAAAATCCAAGGTTCTTTATTTCCAGTTACCTCCATTATTTTTGTTCTTTGTATAAATACTGATATGTTTACTAAAACAAATCTAAAATAGGTATTATCCCCTTCTAAACATGAAATGAAAGCCATTCCTAATCCAACAGATAAACATGGATCTGTCAGATTATCCCCCATGACTTGTCTACTCAGCTCATCTGAGCTCCATAATAAAAAAAAATATTTTAAGGAGACTACTTTACAAAAAAAAATAACATGTCATTTTTATTGTATATTATACTAGAATAATTACCTCTATTAGATTAATATATAGAACAATGATACTCTATTAGATTGAATGTGGTATACATTGTAAGTAATTAACCTGATAAGCGATATATAGAATTCCCAACTCTTAACAAGTTGTACTTGAAAAAGTAATAGTTACCTAACAAGTATGTCCAAATTAGAAATACTGTTACATTCAGAATAATTATTGCTAATATCTATATATTGCAGAAATACTTAAGAAATTGACAATGTATATTAATATCTCCTAGATATAGATCATAAAAATCATCTCACAGCCATAAGTTATCGTTTTTTATGAATATCAGCAAAATGAGAGTGTATAGTAACTAAACATAATTATCAAACAGCCCAAGTAATAGATCTCTCCCCCATATTTTTCCCTTCTTTTTTCTTCCTTTGCCTCACTCTTCCTTTTTAACCCCTTCCTGTAAGTTTACAGTCTGTATATAATGACATTACTTATTATTAAAAAAAAGGTATGTATTAACCAGTTTATTGAATTATTATATTACTTTATACATCAAACATTCTCTAATAAAACTTGTTTTGTATTTGATTGGTGTCCATATTAAATCTAAAGCATACACTGACTGAGCAACAAAATGATTTAAACTATTGTATCTTAACAGATTACGCAGTCTGTTATAATTAAGTAAAATATAACTATTATATTTGTATCAGTAACTACAATTTAGGGGACAAAAGATATCTGTCTCAAATTTTTGAATGATCTTGAGTCTTTCTTTTTTCCTCTTTTCCTTTTTTTCCTTTCCTCTATTCTCCTCAGTGAAATAATTTGTTGAGATATGAACTCAACTTCTCCCATCCCAAAGAATATTTCTTATATGTTCTATATAATCTTAGCAAAAATATTGTTATTGACAGCTGATTTACGTGCAAATCAGAAATCAGTTACGAAAGCTATAGACATTCAAATTGAAAATGAGTATGTCTCCAATTCTGGATAATGGGATGTTAACAAACATTAAAATAATTCAAGCAAATCTTTAATTATGTGTTATTTAGTCATTTGACTTCCTTTCTGCCAAGGATAACATTTCCATAATGATCTATTATTAGCACTGATATGGATATATTCATTTGAAAGAAGTGTTGATTTCCTTTTAATGTCATATATGTGCTGTTGTCCCTTTGTCACTCTACTTGTAAATCTATTAAACATAATTACATCTACCATATCAGTCTTCGTAGCACATGGATAGCCTATAATTTACAGGGAACCACATACATCATCACAGAAAACTGCAGCACTTTTCTATGTAGCACACTCACTCTGTTTTCTGTGTTGCAGCTCAGTTATATTATGCTAGTAATGTACCTTATGTATTTCTGCAGAAAGGTTGTCATTTAATTCTAGTATCTGATAATTAAACCACTGTGATAAATATTGCCAGTGGCAAATGTTTGTGACAGAGATTTGTGCTTAAGCCTTACTGTGTAGTGCTTTTGTGAATGTATCTCTGAACTGAGCTTAAATGTATCTCAATTTATATAATATTTTTTTGCAGTGACAACTTTATAATTTAAGGTGTGCTTCAGTGAGCATGTGTAAATGAAAGTTAAACTTCAGAAATGTGGATAACATTCAAATAATGTGACAGATGTATAACATTAAAGATTTACCTTAGGGCAGGATTCACGAAGCCTCCGTGTAAGAGTTATAACTCTTACACGGAGGCTGCAGTTAAATGGAGTGATGTCAGCATGCTCTGCATATTCATGAGAGCATGCTGAATCACACCTAAGGCTAACACGGTCCTTGTAAGACAGTAGGGGGAGTGTCCGTAGGCTGAGCCCTGCAAGCAGACATGCCCCCCATAAGAGTAAAAGTGCCCAAAGTAAACACCCATGACAGAGTCCATGGAAATGTGAATAAACACAACACAACACATGCCCCCACAGACTACGAACATAAAATGTACAAATGAACATCTTATAATTTTTTTTAAATCGTAAAGATGTTTGCCCGTGAGTGCGCTCGTTTGCGCGGGCGTGCCCGTAGTGCAGCCACAGTTAACAGTCAGTGGGAAAGCATATAAGAACTAAATATGCAAAGTAAGCCAAAAAGCAATAGCATAGCGGTAGAGACATTGGCTGAAGAGCAGGCATCCATGGTTCAAGCCCCCACAACATCAATTTTTTTTTAGTAAAATAAGCATAAAACAAGTCCCTGACAAATATGTACACATAAAAATCACAATTTATGTAAAATGTAATGAAATAGTCCATTTATTTTGAAGAAATGTGAGGTAACAAAACAATATAAAATGCCAGATGTGCCTATAGCTCAGCTACAGTCTAACAAGGTGAGTGCATCTGCCCGTAGCTGAGCAGTGGTTTAACAGGTGCAAAATGAGTGCCTGTAGATGAGCAGTGGTTTAACAGGCGCAAAATGAGTGCCCGTAGCTGAGCAGTGGTTTCACACACTGAAACTGTGTGACCCTAGCTGAGATGAGCTGAGCGTAATATGCGTGCTGACAGCCAAATGAGGCGTGAACCAGCGTAACCCGTTTGCGTGGAGCTGTGCACCGCGCAAACAAGCTAAACGACGGGCAACATTGAGCAAGCTGTAACAAAACTGCTATTACACAGACACACCCCCTAGCCTGTCTAGACAGTCATAAAATATAAAAAGCAGTAGCCAGGTTCGAACCAAGGATACCATGCATCATAGTCAAGGTATTGAACAACTAAGCCACGACAGCTGTACTCAGAAATGCAGTAATAGCAAATATATAGGAATGAATAGAAAGTGGAGCATGACAAAGCAGGTTTTGTGAAGTGGATACAATTCCAAAATGGCCAATCACAGACAAGTGCGGGAAAAGCGGCATATATAAGCCCCATAGGTGGGAATACACAGCATAAATGATTGTAGAACTGACTTGCAGCCAGAATGTCAGGTGTAGGTGAGGGTAGTTGCTTTTGAGCACAGAGGTGGGGCATTGAGGAGTCCAGATACATGGTCTGGCTCCTAGTCCACAATCATGCGGCCCAACTCATGCAGGGCCAGGTCCTGTGGGGAGCATATAGGGCTGAGGTGTGGGACCGGTTGGCTCATGATCTCACCAGTGCCACAGGGATTCCAAGGACTGGTGAGCAGGTCCGTCACCACCATGCGGACCTGAAGAGACGCAAGCAGGACCAATTGAACCTTTGGATCCAGAAGGCCCGGCAAATGCCCAATGCCCCACTACTGAGTAAGTTACATTTAATTATGTATGTAAGAAATTAAATTAGCTGATATTATGGAGATGTGTATTCCAATATTACTTCATTTATATTACAGCTGCAGGTGTCCGTTCTGCGAACCGCAGAGCCTATGGCGATAGGCTGGTGTGATTGTGCCACTAGGCAGGTCAGTAATCCACTCCCAGTAACTATAAAGAAATATCAAAGTATGACAATTAGCAAACGAGTGCAGTGTAGTCACTAAGTAATAAAATGTGCAAGAGTGTAAAAGTGTTTGCAAGTATTGCTTGATTAGTTGCAGTCTGTAATCCAAACAGAAAAATGAAAATGAAATAAAGTCTGAAATAAAGATGCCCCACCTGTAATATAATAGTACACAACCTGCAGCAGGCTGAAAAGTACAGCTGCAGAAGATGAGCAAATCACATGTGTGAAATATATCCCTGTTGAAATACTGAAACATGACAGAAGTGAGACTGCTGGAAAGGATTGTAATAACTACAGGTAAAACATGTCAATAAAGCCTAGAAGTAAGTACCATCCTGAATAGTAAAATGAAAACAAGTGAGAGAGTGCGAGAAAGAGTTATGAATCCACCAATAAAGTAGTAAGAACCCCTGAATAAAGTATACTGCAGTCAGTACAGAATGAAATGAATGTGACAAGTAGAACCAAACTGCGAAATGTGTCCAAAGTGTTGCTGCAGCTGGAATGTGTATCCCAAAATCTAGATATGTTGCTCTCAGTCTGCAATATGCAGATAGTATGATTGTCTGAAATATCAAACATCCACAGTTGTCTATAGATATATAAAGCAAATGTAGCAGGATGATGTAGCTGAACAAAGCCAGATATGAACGTGTATGAATAACAATAAAATGTATATTGATGTAGCAGTAACTGTCCTATCACCAAATTGAAGTAGTTATCATATAGGAAACTGTAGCTAGAACAGTAGTGTGTATATATCTGTAGCTATTAGAAATGTACAGCATATGTATTGGTATTCGAAGGTGTTAATAATATTTTCTTCACCCCACCCTATAACCACATATAATCCATTCCACGTGAAATTGGTATGTGCAATCACAATTAACACCCCTGGACATTTGTCCTGTTGGGTCATAAATATTTGCATGTCCGTTGATGCATCTGCCCTGTTCATACATCCAAACCTGATGGCCTGTTGCCATCAATCAACCCTGCATGTTGTTGGACTGTGTATTGCTGTTCAAATTATGCATGTGTTATGCTCGCTGTTCAATGGTGTGAATATCTGGGTGTTTGGTTAATGGGAATACTAATGCATGCTGTTACAACTAATTGCGAATGGTATTGTATGTTACTAACCCAAACTGTCATGACATAATGCAAAACATAGGATGACAGGGAAGGCCGGTTCCAGCAGACCCACCTCTCCCACCTCAGCTGACGAGTGCACCTGGCAATAGTGCCCAGTCTGGACCCTCCTCCGGTGGCCCTGTGCCACCTGCAGGTGGAAGCGCTGCAGGGGATGGGGCCCGTCCCCCCTCTGCAAGCATGGCCAGAGGAGAACCACCACTCACCCTCCGTAGCGTCCGGACTGTGGTGTGTAGGGAGATCCAGGACTCTGCTCTTGGGCCCCTACGCCAGCTTGAGGCACAGGTGGCACAACTTACGGACATGCCTGTTGCCCGGCCTACACAGACCCCAGCACAGCCCCGTCCTGGGCAGTGAAGGAACAGTGGCAACTGCCCATGGGTGGGGATATCAGTTCCACTGTTGCCATCTGTGGGCTCATAGGCTCTGGATATCCAAACCTCCGTCCCCATCAGTTGTGTAACCCCCCCACATGTGTCATACACCGCCCCTGTATGCGTCTTGTTTGTCTTGTCTGTTGACCTACCCAACCTACCTCCCCAGCTATACTGACTTCCTTCAGCTGACATACCACTCTCACCTAAAAAAAAAAAGGGGCACTCTGTACCCACAAAAATATTACGCCCCATACATAGCTGCCCATTCCGCACATATGTCTGCCAGACATGGAAACTATCAATTACAATTGGCTGTACAACAAGTATTATTGTTGTCCTTACACCTCTCTCAGGGGTGGAAGGTATCAAATATCACACCACATTACAAACATATGCACAGCTGTTGCTGATGAAGAAATGGGCAGCTATGGGCCTTACCTACATCCCTCCTGCAAAACCCAAGCTTGTTTCCCTACTGTCTTACCCTCTTTGTGACCCCTTTTTCACCACTTTCATGTCTCCCCATTTTCATTTCTTTCAAAGAAAATAGTGCAGGTGTGCGCAAGAGTAAGCACGTTTAAGCGGTTGCAAGCGGGTGTGCGCGTGTGTGCGCGGAGCTAAACGCCAGTGCGCATGCGTGAGCTTCGTGCAAACCAGCGCTAACCCGGTTACAACTGCTTAAAAGTGGCTTAGTCACTTTGATTGACAGGTCCTGTAGTCAGTTCAAAAGCAAAATAAAATCCCACTGTCAGTCCCGAACCCAGGACCTTGGAAACAGTAGTCTGCATGACTTACCACTAAGCCATGCCTGTTATACAAGAACATTGTACTAAAATAAATATATCATGTAATAGTAGGAATGAATGTAAAGGGAATATAGGATGTGTAGTACACAAAGCATGTCATGTAGAAGTACTGTCAAAACTAGTGGATTTCCATAACACTAGTGTGTGAACAGAAACAGCCATGCTAGTTGGTAGCTAGTAGGTAATAATGTCACTGTAGCACCTTGCAAGCCACACACATACTCACAGCAGGATAATCACTGCCCATACCCCACAACCTCTTACAGGAACACATCCGGACCAAGTAATAAAATATGTGGAGCAAAGGGCCAAAACCAGTGACACATTACAAATAATGTTACAACAAACTCAGACAGTTCAGAGAGTAACAGGTTCTGCATTTTGTGGGATGTTTGGAAGGGTATGAAGTCTGAAACTTGAAAGTTTGTCACTATATTCTGACTTGAGCCCAGAGTGATTTGCCAGAAAAAGCTGTGCATGAGATATTGACCAAAATATGAGGCAGAAATGTGGACAACCTGCAAATATTTGTACACATGAGAGGTCTGACACCACCATATTTGAATAGTTAAGAGCCTAGACATAGCAACAGTGAATGAGTTACAGGAATGCCCCACAGACTCCATGTGAAATGTACAAACAGTAGGCAGAAAGGTGTTACAACACATGCAATGGTAACTATGGAGTCCTGAAAGTATGCACCACTTGCATGGCAGAAAAAGTGTAGTAATACATATGCTTATGCTATCCCACAGTCACAACTGCAGCATACCAGACAATTTAATGGGTGTACCCCATTGATATGTACCATTCCATGAGGCAGATAACGGATGCACCTGAGAGTCTCTGGGGCCTGCTCAGCAGCATACTCAAATACCCTAATAGATGTCAAGGCCCACACCATGGCCAGACCACACTACATGCTGTAACACCCTAGCAGATATAGCAAGCATTCCAAGGTGTGAATGTACATGGAAAATAGGAAAGCCACAGCAGCACACTACAGTCAGGACACCTAGCAGGCATACAAGTAGTGACTGTAAAGGGCAAATATGGAAGCCATAGCAACAAAGTGCAAGCAAAAGTGCAGGGAAAGCACACACACACACACACACACACACACACACACACACACACACACACACACACACACACATTAACAGTAGTAGTAGTCGTAGGTGTCAGTGTACATACACAGTTAGTACAGGAAACTGGAGAAATGAATAGAGGAATGTTAATCTACAACACAGCTGGAAATATGAGAGAGATACCAACCTTTACACTCACAGAACATTGTCCACAGCATACCAGCATGGTCCCTGCCCTTAAAATCTGAAAGGGCTATGCCTATCTCACATACCTTTTTATAGCACTGTTCTGAAATCACAGTGAGAACTGCAATCAGTACACAACTGGCTGCATGCAATTAGCAAATGCTGGCTAACAATTGGTGCAGAGGCCATCACATGGACATATGCAGATACCTACAAAAGTATGCTGTACTCCCAGTCTACACATGCAATACTTTCATTGCACCCTGAGGAGGAAGTGAGAGACAGACAGAGAGAGAGAGAGAGAGAGAGACAGAGACGGAGACAGAGACTGAGACAGAGAAAAATGAAATTAAACAGACACAAACAAAACTGTTCAGCAACAGCCACCTGAAAGCTGACAACTGGCAAGTGGAGCAGCAGGACACAAAACCAGATGGCAACACAAGCAGCTGTGACAAACACAGGTAATGTAAAGTAATACTATAAAGGTCTACATACTGTGAACCCTCCATATGTGTCATTGGTCTGTATCCATATGTATATGAAGATGTGCAAAGGGCAGGTGACATACAGCAACTATCAGTGAAGGCTGTACATACAGTTGTATGTGAGAGCATCTATGTGCACATATCAATGTAGGTTGACTGTAGGTTGTAGTGCAATGTACAAAGTAGGTTTCACAGTTATGTATGTTTAGCAGTATGTTAGTGTGTGTATACAGTATGGTAGACAAACATGTTGATATACCTGTTTATCATATGGATATGTATGTATGTCAAAATATGTATGTATGTATATATATATATATATATATATATATATATATATATATATATATAATATGCATAAATGTAAACATACATAGAGAGAGATGTAGGAATACATAGACAGATGTAGATAGATAGAATATGTACAAACATATATATGTAATACACACATACAGATATAGATATATGTAGATACATATACATAGACAGACTGATCTAACTATCTACAGGTATGACTGTATATGATGACCTCAACACCCCTGTCCCACCCCTCTGTCACTCTCACCCCTCTGTGCCCCCCTCTCCATATCTATAGCAATATATGTACATCAATATATATATGTGTATATGTATACAGACATATATATATATATTTATATATATATATATATATATATATATATGTATATATACACATATAGATATATCTATATATGTATATATATAGAGAGAGAGAGAGATGTATATATATTCTGAGTGAGGCACATGTGTACAGATGTATTGCAACAGGTGCCTGGTGACAAAGGCATGGAGTGAACACCAGTGTCATAACTGGAGTACCATACCCCATTTCAAATCACCTACACCAGTAACCACCAGATATGTGATTGGCTACCCACCACTGCATGTGTCAGGGGTGAACAGGGTCATAAATGTGTACAATAGTCCCCCCAATGATATTCACAGTGGCACACTATTCCTGGAATACCTGCACATGGTATGAGTCAGCAGACATGGTGTGTCAGCTATGGACATGTAGGTCAGTGTACCCCTCCACACCACATAATGGATGCCATGGTATGTACCTCACATGACAGCTACAGATATGGAGAAGGACACAGTGACATGTACAAAACTCTGACAATGCACTCAAACACATTACCAATGCACAGTGACTGACAACATCACAGAGTACACACATACTACCCACATAGAGGTTACCACTCCTGGATTTACATACTTAAGTCACACAGATGTCCAGCAACCATAGTAACACCTCACACCATCCACAACCTAAATGACTGCTGTGTGTCGTCCATGCCACTGCAATAGAGAGCACATGTGGAGGTAAAGGTTCCTACCCACAGATAAGACATACTCTGCAATAAACCACACAGTGTTAAGAAGCAAGACTCCCCATGAGTACATGTCACACATACCCCTGCTGAATGTTAGTCAGATAGGTAATATGCCATATGAGTCACCCTGTGGAACTGTGTGACAGCAGCAGGTACCATCACACCACATGTGTCACAATGGTCAGGGTAGCAGAACAGTATGCTGCTGTAGTCCCAGGGGCAATAGCATATTGTATAGTATTGTATTGTAATGTATTGTATTGTGTTGTATTGTACTGGTATGTTGAGGTGCCTCCTTTGTGGAGTGGAACCACTGCTGCTGTGCGCCAGTGTACAGGTACATATCCTGTAGTCAGGCTAGTGTTACATAATACTTCTATATGTGTGTTTAGCTCCTGTCAGAGTTCATGTAGCATGCAACCGGGGATGCCATCAGGTCCCAGTCATGTTGTGTATTCTGCTTTCCTGAGGGCGGCTCTCACCTGGACATCTGTGATGACAGTGAGGTTACAGTCAGCTGGGATAACTATGTCTTATTTTGGGGGAGAGGGAGGGGTGACACCTGCACTGAACCTGTCTGCCACAATGTTGTCAATATCTGTGGTTTCAGTTAATTATTTGTTGTTGTGTACTAACTATGAGCATAGAGGAGGGATTCTGACCAGGTTGCTAACATAACTGAAGAAGGCCTTCTGGTTATCTGTAGTGTCCCTCTTGATTTCTCTCTCAAAGTTGCCCATGGATTTTTGTATGAGGGAAAATAGATCCTTACTAGTGCTGCTCAGACATGCCTACCCTTTATGGAATTATGCTCTGTCTTGCAGTAGCTGCCATCTTTTGTAATACAATCTGTCTATGGTTGGGGTCAACCAGACAGGATGCTGTCCCTTTGTGGAGAGTGTCTTGGTCATATATGGGATTGCATGACCCATGCATTCTCGGAGATGTCCGTAGAAAGAATTTGTGTAGGGGTCAGCATTGTGGGTTGTGTCTTCCACTGGCCCAGTGGGCTGAAAGGATACCATGTCACTGTTACAAAGTGTAAAGTTTGCATCTGCAATGTTATTCACTATAGTCATTTGTGCTGGTAGTGGAGGTGGGATATGCATATCCAGGGCAGTTAGTTTGTGGTCAGCTCACAGTAGTTGATGATGTAGGCCATACAGTACCTAGATACAACCCCCCAGAGTGAGGAGGTGCTCTGGACCTGAATCACTGTTCTGACTGCTGGGGTTTGGTAGTATGTCATATGGAGTGTGCCAGGTACTGTTGCACAGTTGCTGGCTGAGCACTGATACCTGGCCATTTACATGTGTATCCACCAATAGACAGACAGATGCTATATATGTGAGATATGTTGTATCATAACAGTCGAGTAGCATGTGTAGTATGTGTGCCAAATTCTGCTGACATATATTGCTGATATCAGGTTATTTTCTTTTACAGGAACATGGCTCACCTGCGAAATCCAGCTTACTCCGCAGCTGAGGATGAGGAGATACACCAGAGCCTGGTGCGGGATTATGGAATACTCTTTTCCCGCACCAGCCAGAATCAGCAGGAGAGGGCTGCACAGTGGCAAGACCTGGTCCATCGGGTAAATGACATAGGCACGCATAATAGGACATATGAGCAGGTACGACATCATTGCAGTGATTTAATCAGAAATGTCCATCAGCGTGCGTCAGATATCCACAGGCAACAGGTCGCCACAGGTGGTGGGATGGCTACACATCCCCCACTCACCAGACTGGAGGGACTACTCATGAGTGTAGTGGCTCCAGTCCGCCAGCAACAACAACAGTAGCAGACATGCATTATGATGGAGGCTGGAGCCACGCAGCAGCAAGACTATGAGTGTGCAGGTAATATGCCATATGAATAGTTGACTGTTGTGTACACTGGTAGTTAATGCATGTGTGAGGTGTGTCATTGGTTTGTAGCTGTCATCATAGTATTTAATGTGCAAGTGTGATATCCTCAATATCAGCAGCTGACCTGTGAAAGGCAACTGTTGTACTACTGACCTGTATCATCCTCAGTAACAATGGCACAGTTGTGCCCACTGACATTAGTTTCCTCACTTCTGCAGGTCCCTCTGGTGTAACAACAATGCAGCCTATCCATGCTGGTTAGTGTGTATTAACAATACCTTTAATAGTCTTGATAGTAATAGTAATATTAGGCTCACTTAGTAGTGCTCTGTGTATGCATGCAGGTGTGTCTGTGTCTGTGTGTTGATATCATGCATACTGAGTAGTGTACAACTGTGTGCAACTGTGTGCTTGTGTACGTGTGCATGTGTGCATGTGTGCACATGTGCATGTGTGCATGTGTGCACCTGTGCATGTGTGCACCTGTGCATGTGTGCATGTGTGCATGTGTGCATTTGTGCACCTGTGCATATGTGTGTGTGTGCATGGCTGCACATGCACATGTGTGCATGTGTGCACGTGTGCACCTGTGCATGTGTGCATGTGTGCACCTGTGCATGTGTGTGTGGGTGCATGTATGCACGTGCACATGTGTGCATGTGTGCATGTACGCACGTGCACATGTGTGCACCTGTGCATGTGTGTGCATGTGTGCATGTGTGCATGTGTGCACCTGTGCATGTATGTGCATGTGTGCATGTGTGCATGTCTGGACCTGTGCATGTGTGGATGTGTGCATCACTGGTAATATTGTGTAGGCATTGTAAACTGTGTTACCTGTTTCCCTCCCACAGGTTCTGGTGCTGCTCTGGTGTCATGCAGCAGGGAACCTGAATCAGGTGCCATGGGTACTGATAATGATGACATCTGTGTAATGGCACAGGAAGGTATGCCAGGGTCCATCATTGGTCAGCCGATTGACATTACACAGCTGTCAACCCCATCAATGCGCACAGTTTTCCTGCCAATACACCCTTTGTCACCAATGTCCCTAGGTGATGGACAGCATACAGTGGGCATTGACCAGGGTAATGTGGTATCTGTGGCACATGCCTCCCCACACAGCAGCCATGGGCATGGCCCTGAGATGGTACCACACAGACAGATGTCCAGGGGTTCTTGTGGGAGCATCCGTGGGCGTACTGCCCCTGTCAGACGTGCCCACAAAGGTCTTACAACCTCAGCTATGTTTCGGGCTGTCATGCAGGCACAGTCACATATGGAGCGGTACACCAGACAGGGTCTGAAGGAGCTGACAGCATGTCGCACAGCCATGACTGACAGTATGCGTGACATTGCGGCTGCCATCCATAATTTCACCGATGTCATAGACGTTGTGGAGACATATTAGAATGGTTCCACAACTACATGTCCATGAGCCAGGGCGATGGTGGATGGTTGAGGCATCGACGTGGGCGTATGCCAGCAACAGCAGCAGCTGGCAGTCGTCGCGGATGACAACAGGGCCGCGGCCGCCCCCATAGTGCCAGCAGCAGCCCCAGCAGTGCTGGGTCTGTGCTGTCATCAGACTGCCCCAGGAGACCACGTGCACGTGACTCTGGCCAGGCCCGACAGGGATATGTGTCCAGTCAACGAACACCTGCTTCTGATGACAGTACCCAGTCTGGGTTGGTACCGGATATGGTCTGTAGCACCCCTGCAAGGCACAGGTACCGTGTCCATGGCCAGAGACACTGATCTGTATGACCTGGCAGGTACAGTCTGTGGCTGTCCACAAACACCAGTATATGGCAGCCATGAGGTAGAACTGTGTGCATCCATACACACATGCGAATTGACAACACCTAGGGCTACCGCATACATGCACACACTGCATCAACATTGCCCCACCTTGTACTGCTGTCCCTCACCAACACACATACACATACATGTCAATCGATGGTATCGGTGGCTGACTCAGGCGTACCAAGTTCACACCCTGTGCATATGATGAAACTGTGCCACCTCCTGCAATCTGTAACATCGGTGCAGGTACAGGTTAACATGTTGCTGATGCACAGGGTGACTACATAGACGTGTAGTAATAGTATCATGTTGTTAACAGTACTGTGTGCTGGAATAATTGTGGGTATATCACAGCATGCCTGATGCAGTAAGGGTGTGATTGTCATGTACTGTTGTCTACACCCATGGTAAGTACAATAGTGTATCATCTGCACATGTTGGCATACTGGTGGTAAGGATGTCAACAGAAGGCTACATACATAGGTAGCACAGGGGATAAGGTAATGAATGTATTAATACGCAATGATGGACATGTAAACCGCAAGTGGCATGTTGCCCACACTGGACTCTGCAATGTGAATGTTTGAGGATGTTATGTGTGCAGTACTACACGACTGGTACAGGACACACAGGAGCACCCTAGCACTGCAAACTCACATCTCATACCATGCTAGACAGCCCCAACACACAAAACTAACTGTCACAGGAGGGAGAGTCCCCATATATGTCAGGGATACTGTGGTGGCAGGCCAGGTAGCATACATCCTACTAAGTATGGAACCACTGAGTGAAGGCTCAGTGTCTGCTATTTGACATGTGTATTACTGCAGGTATGAGCACATGGGTTTCCATCCAGTTATTGTACATCCTGACAGTACATGGTCTGTACACTTGTGTGCACTGAGACTGGACCCTAGCCATCTGACCTGTGTATTTCCATGTACATGTGCATAGTGCCTGCATATTTGCAGTGTTACCTACTGGAAGTGGTACAGCTTGTTTGTTGTACAATGGACTACATGCAGCCCTGCTTACTGTAGCTTTGTTTGCATGCATGTTTGCTTGCAATTACCCTGGAATACTGATCTCACCTGCAATGCATAGTTACAGAGCTTATGTGGACTCCTAGTGACATCTGCATAGCTTACTATATGTATGTCCATGTCTCACTTGACAGAATGTCACTGTTTGTCCTGTTCACATGTACGTTGCCTGTGACACATTGCATATGACTTACCTGGCATTTGTCCACGTGAGCAGTCATATATGCTACTGCTATCTAATCACAGGCACTACACCCTCACATATTCATCTTCTGTTGAACCACCTGCTTTGCTAGGGACAGCTTGCACCTGTCACCCCTGGGCTTTCAGATATTAGCAAAGGCTTTTGCTACCCCCATAGTGCCTATGTTAGGCAAGACTCAAATGACAAACCCACCTTCATAGGTATCACAAGGGATAAGAAAGTAAGAGTAATGCTACCCAACGCCAGAAGTCTAAACCTCAAGATGCATGCACTCGAAACTCTCCTTAGCATGGAGAACATCGATATCTGTGCAGTAACAGATGCCTGGTTCAGGGCAACTGAGAGCACCACAGCACTACCAGGTTATACCTCATACCATGCTTTTCAGCCCCAGAACTTGGAATGAACCACAAATGGAGGGGGAGTATTGATATTCATCAAAGATACCCACACCTCCAGGTTGGTGGCAAAGCACCAAGCATCAGAGACTATCCATGTGCAACTAACAATGGGTGAAACTGCCTTCCAGGTTATAGCCTGCTACAGACCATCCTCCCAAACCCAAGAACTGCACTCGGCCTTCCTGAGAACAGTGGAAATATGAAGGTCTCTCCAAACACCATTATATTGGGTGACGTCAAGTACCCAAACATAGACTGGGAGCATGACTCTAGCTCCAACACCCTAGGCCAAAGATTCCTAAAATATATGAGCTCAAATGCTATGGAACAACTTGTTACCACTCCCACAAGAAGGGGAAACATACTGGACCTGATCATCACCAACATGGGGACTCTATGCTCCAGACCAGAAGTGTATCCCTCACTGGTAAGATCAGACCATGAACTAATCTCACTGGATATTCACATCCTGACCCCACCCCGTGCCCAGAACACCACAGTGAACAACTTCTGTAAAGCAAATTCACACTCCTCAAAACTGAGGTGGAAACCTTCAAAGCCCCCGGGCCTGTGGAAACTACAGACCAGACCGCAGATTCCTCTATAAACGCATTCTATGGACACCTTCAGGAATGCATGGATCATGTGATCCCGAATAAAACCAAGACCCAATCCTCCAAAGGCAAACGTCCTGTCTGGTGGACCCCAGCCATAAACAAACTACACAATAGAAGGAGGAAGCTACTAAATGATACAGCAAAATACCAAAAAGGGAAGGCATCACTGATCAGTATTAGCAAATAACTACAGGCACTCATAAGATTTTCTAAGGCCAGCTTCGAGAGAAATTGCACAGGACACTAAGGATAATCACAAGGCTTTCTTCAGTTATGTTAGGAACCTGGGTGGTAATACCCAGATATGCTCAGAGGTAGTCCAAAATGTCAATAGAAACACCAAACCCACAGACATTGCTAACATTCTAGCTGACAGGTTCAGCGCAAACTTCTCCCCCCACCTCCACACCGAAAGGGCAAATATGTATCCCAGCAGAGTGCTGCCCCACTGACATCTCAGATGCTCAGGTAAGAGCCGCCCTTTCCAAAGCAATACTCACTGCATCAATGGGACCAGACAGTGTCCCGGGCTGTGTCCTACATGAACTCCAAGAAGAGCTACAACCAAACATAAAACTACTGTTCAATCCCAGCCTTACTACAGGATATGTGGCCAAAGAGTGGGCGTACAGCAGCAGTGGTCCCTCTACAGAAAGGCGGTGCCTCAACGGATCCTGGACACTATTGCCCTATAAGCCACACTAGCTCAGTCTGGAGAGCTATGGAAAGGATCATCAAGGACCTCATAAATAAAGATATTGGGGACCTACAGACACGGGATCATACCCCGTTTGGCTTTGTTAAGGGCAGATCCTGCCTCTCAATCCTCGTTGATTTCTTTGAAACATTCACCAAGGCCATTGACGAGGGGAAGGTGGTCCACACAGCCTACCTGGACCTCGCAAAAGCCTTCGATACAATACCCCACTCGGGCATTCTAGAGAAGCTCACCAGCTTAAATATAAGCCCCTATGTCACTAGATGGATTGCACACTGGCTCAAGGACAGAACCCACATGGTTAGAATTGCTGGAGGCATGCCAGACTACAAACCAGTTGCAAGTGGTGTCCCACAAGGCTCAGTCCTGGGACCTCTCTTGTTTGGAATATATTTATCGGAGGTACAGGCCAACACGGAAGGACTGTGGCTGACCAAATATGCAGATGACTGCAAACTGGCCACCATAATCGACTCTCCAGCCGACACAAACATCCTCCAAAAGGGCCTCATAGAAACAGACAACTTGTGCCAGAGCCATGGCCTCAAGCTGAATGCAAGAAAGTGTATAGTCATCCCCTTTGGCAAAAAGAAAGTGCCCAGAAAGTACCACATAGGTGGTAATCCATTAAGTACAGAAGAAGTAATTAGGGACCTGGGGACCCAAGTTGATAGCAATCTCTCATTTGACAACCACATGGCCAAAGTGGTTAGAAAGACATTTTATATAGCCCACCCCATCATGAAGGGATTCACATCTAGATCAGGGGAGGACATTGTGCCTCTTTACTCATCCCTCATCAGGCCCATAATTGAGTACAATCCCCCTGTTGGGATGTACCTTACCAGACACCTGCAGCAACTGGAAAGACCCCAAAAGTACCTCACCAAGAGGATCAAAGGGCTCAAACAGATGCCATATGCTGACTGGTTAAAGAAACCCCAGCTCTACTCAGTGGCATACCGCCTGCTCAGAGGTGATCTGTGCCTCATGTATAAAGCCATGTCAAACCCGGAATTAATGGGTATGCTGCACCTGAGAATATCCAAATCCCATCAGTCTACACACTTGAGAGACTTGAACCTCAGCACTGAAATAAATAGGACATGCTGGAGGGACAGATTCATAACCCAGAGGCTCACTTCACTCTGGAATAAAATCCCAGTCCAGGTTAGGCAGACTCCCTCATTGACTCTCTTCAAGAGGAAGCTTGATGAGTGGATGGGACATTTTAGGTGTACCCCGGGTATCACTTCTGTGTCACTGTTAGACAAAGGCACAGTATACTAACCTCAGAAAAGGGCATGGCAAGATATAGTTACAATGGATGGCGACAGCCAAACACATTCTGGCTAGGTTCATAAATGCCCTAGGGCAGATAGCCTAATATGAACCTATGAACCTATGAACCTATGTACCTTGTTCCCCATTGGCCCTATGTGCTGTTAATCACCATGGCAATCACAATACTATGGTAGCATGTGCAAAGGTCAGTTGTCAGTCACCTCTATGGTACAGTTGTGGAATATGTGGGTCATGTGGCAATGTCACAGCTGCCACATGTACACAGTCAACCCTCTCCCCTACACATGGACGTACAACACATGTATGAGATGGAACCACATAGCCAAACTGGGGACTAAGCACTCTGAACCCAGTACTGGCATAACCTGTCAGGTGGCATGAAATACTACAGTGACTACAATACCAGTCTGATGTAGACCTACACTGACAGCAATACAAGCACATGAACACGCTGGGCCATTCATGGAGCCTAAGAATAGCATCCTGCATGAGTGGCAGACACCTCTGCAGCTGGCACACAGGCATACGTTATACCTGAACACATCACGCATAACACATAGCACCCAAATCCTGTGTGCCAAACAGTCACAGCCTGTACGGCTAGACAACACACCTGCCACAGTTGTGTTAGGTACCTTTATTGTCCGGTACAGTGAGGTCACGCTCACCAGGCTGGACAAGGTGAAGGTCACAGTGATATGCCCGTGGGGGCACTATGGTCCACCACATAACACAAGCATACAGGTCAGTCAGAGGCATGGAAACATATGACTCAGTCGTTGTCCATGCAACATACCTTCTCCTGCTGTACTTATAGGGTGCTGACATCATCAGTGTTTAGAAAGGGGAATGTGCATCCTGTAGTGTGTTCTCCTAGTTGCCAAAAGGGACATTTCCCTCACACAAAATTGCACACACCCTAACCCTCCTCTTCCAAACACACACACTTGCAGGATTCAAACCACTACCTAACTATGTTATGCCACTCGAGATGGACGCATTAGCAGAGTGCGCTATTCACATTACTGGGTGGCTTCCCTTCTCCTGCTGTACTTATAGGGTGCTGACATCATCAGTGTTTAGAAAAAGGAATGTGCATCCTGTAGTGTGTTCTCCTAGTTGCCAAAAGGGACATTTCCCTTACACAAAATTGCACACACACTAACCCTCCTCCTCATCCAAACTTGCCATTTGTAGGATTCAAACCACTACATAACTATGTTATGACACTTGAGACGGACGCATTAGCAGAGCGCGCTATTCGCATTACTGGGAGGTTTCCCTTCTCCTGCTGTACTTATAGGGTGCTGACATCATCAGTGTTTAGAAAGGGGAATGTGCATCCTGTAGTGTGTTCTCCTAGTTGCCAAAAGGGACATTTCCCTCACACAAAATTGCACATGCACTAACCCCCCTCATCCAAACACACACACTTGCAGGATTCAAACCACTATCTAACTATGTTATGACACTTGAAATGGACGTATTAGCAGATCGCACTATTTGCATTACTGGGAGGTTTCCCTTCTCCTGCTGTACTTATAGGGTGCTGACATCATCAGTGTTTAGAAAGGGGAATGTGCATCCTGTAGTGTGTTCTCCTAGTTGCCAAAAGGGACATTTCCCTCACACAAAATTGCACACACAGTAACCCCCCTCATCCAAACACACACACTTGCCAGATTCAAACCACTACCTAACTAGGTTATGACACTTGAGACGGACGCATTAGCAGAGCGCGCTTTTCGCGTTACTGGGAGGTGTCCCTCCTCCTGCTGTACTTATAGGGTGCTGACATCATCAGTGTTTAGAAAGGGGAATGTGCATCCTGTAGTGGGTTTTCCCAGTTGCCAAAAGGGACATTTCCTTCACACAGACCAACCCCACTCATATACCCACACACACTAAGCATTCGCAAGATTCAAACCCCTACCTAACTATGTTATGACACTCGAGAGGGACGCATTAGCAGAGCGCGCTATTCACATTACTGGAAGGTTTCTTTTCTCCTGCTGTACTTATAGGGTGCTGACATCATCAGTGTTTAGAAAAGGGAATGTGCATCCTTCAGTGTGTTTTCCCAGTTGCCAAAAGAGACATTTCCCTCACACAGACTTGCACACACACCAACCCCACTCACACACACACTGAGCATTTGCAGGATTCAAACCCCTACCTAACTATGCTATGACATTTAAGATGGACATATTAGTGGAGCGCGCTATTCGCATTACTGGGAGGTTTCCCTTCTCCTGCTATACTTATAGGGTGCTGACATCATCAGTGTTTAGAAAGGGGAATGTGCATCCTGTGGGGAGGCAGACGCCAAGCACACTCTGGCTAAGCTTTCTTTCCCTAGGGCAAACAGCCTAGTGTTGACCTCTACACCCATATGTTTAATTGTCAAATGCACATTATTTGTTGCTGATAGACTGTTTGCAGATCTTTATTGCCATAGCATTCCTTGTTTGTATGAACAACTTGTGTATCTGTGGAAGATGTTTGTATATGGGAGGGATCCACTATATCACGTATGTCTCTGTAGTAATTTAACTGTGTGCACTGGGCAGATTGCTGTAATGTGGTTGGTTCCTGGAATAACACGTACAAATACCAGATATGTGTGGCCAACTGCTAAACTGAGATTTGGCCTAAGTGTGTGAGCATGCCCAGTTCAGCCTTCCCATGGCATGTTGTCTGACATATGTCTCATTTATCAAAGTGTGTGAGCATGCCCAGTGTGAGCTTTCCATATGTTGAACTCTGCAGCCCACCACATTTGTGGATGAGTATGAACTTCAACAAATATCTCCCGTTTATGGTTGTGTGTTGTGTGTCATGTTGTGTAGTTACTGTCCGACTGCTTTGTGTGTGAACACAACAGGGATTATACTGTGCCTGCAGGGTTTGCATGGGATACTTTGCATACAGTTGTCAACATCCTTTCATACAGACCTAATACTGTAGTACCGTATAGTGTACTGGTTCAGTATTTTGACTGTGGTGGACAGTATCCTGGGCTTTAGTCCTATCACTGCTTTACATTTCCATAGTGAGCACAACAGCCTGGTTAGGGGCCAGTTGTGCACATCTGACCATGTTGCATTATGTTCAGATATGAACTACTTAAATCAGGCTCGTCCAACATTGGTAGTGTATTCCACAACATAGGTGTACATTTGCAAACACTAGCAATGTGCCCTAGGCCATTTCTAATGCTAGTCGGAGAGTGTGTTTGTCCTTCGACAAACATTGTAAGTGGAGTTTGCCATGACATATGTCATGGTTAGTATACTGTGCCTCTGTCTACCTGTGACATAACAGTGATACCCAGGGTAAACCTACCATCTCCCATCCACTCATCAAGATTCCTTTTGAGGAGGATCGATAGGTGACTCTATGGCTAGCCTGTACTGGGAGTTTACTCATGAGTGGGGGTGTCTTCTGTGTTATGGATCATGCAGTACAGCTTGTCCTATGTATGTCAGTGCTGGGGTTCAGGTCTGTCATGTGCATAGCTCACTGCCATTCAGATTGTACAAGGTGCGGCATGTTTATTGATTCCAGCTTGGACATGGCTTTATACATCAGGCACAGCTTGCCTCTGGGTGGGCAGTAAGGCAGTGTGTGTAGCTGCAGTTTGTTTAATCAGGCAACACATGGCATCTGTGCAAGCTCTTTGATACTCCTGGTGAGGTACTGTTGGGGACTTTACAGTTGATGGAGGTGTCTGCTGAGGTACATCCCACAGGGGCTATTGTAGTCAATTGTAACACTGATGAAGGATGACTGCAGAGCCTCAATGACCTCCCCTTATCTAGATCTGACAACCTTCATGATTAGGTGGGTATATGGTATGTTTCTATAAACACTACAGACACATGTTTGTCCAATGCAGGATATCTATCTCCTTGTGTCCCCAGGTCTCTCATTACATGTTAGGTGCGTAATGGGTTAACACCTATGTGGTAATTGGTGGGCACTTACTGTATATCCATGGGGGTTGACTATACACATTTCTGCAATTAGCTTGCTGACATGGCTATGGCACCAGCTGTCTGTTTCTATGTGGCCCTTTTGTGGGATGCTTGTGTCAGCTGGAGGGTCAGATATGGTGGCCAGTTTGTAGTCCTCTGCAAACATGTTCAGACACAGTCCTTCCATTTTGGCCTGTACCTATGGGACATATATACCAAATGAGGGAGGTCCCAGGACCAAGCCTTGTGGGATGCCAGTTATATCTGGTTGTAGTCTGACATGGCTGCAGCATGTCTGACCATGTCAGTTCTGTCCTTGGTTTGGTTTGCAACCCCTCTACTGACATATGGGTTTATATTTAAGCTGGTGAGCATATCTATAATGAACATGTAGGGTATTGTATAGAAGCCTTTGCAAGGTCCAGCTACGCTGTGTGGACCACATTGCCCTCATCAATGACCTTAATGACTGTTTCAAATGAGTCAAACATGTTTAGGGGCAGGATCTGCACTTAAGAAAGCCACACTGGGTAGGGTCCGGTGTCAGTAGGTCCCCAGTATCTTTATGTCTGCAGTACATGCTGATCCTTTCCATAGCTGTGCAGACCAAGCTTCTCAGGATTCTGGGGTGGTAGTTTTCAGTAACCATTCAGGCAACACCTTTGTTGAGAAGGCCCACTGTTGTTGTACACTGCTCGTTAGATACCTATCCTGTGGTAAGGCTGACATTGAGCAGTAGTGTGATTTGGCATTCCATTCTTCTTGGAGTCCATGTTGGACTCAGCCCAGGACACCATTTCATACCATTGCTGCTGTGTGTTTTTCTTTGTAGATGCTGGCTGTTACCTCAGCATCTGCAATGTCAGGGGGCCAGCAGTCTGCTGGGATAGATATTTTGCATTCTGGGGGGGGGGTTTGCACTGCACCTGTCAGGATGTATGTTGGCAATATGTGTGTATGTTTGGTATGTTGTTTGTAATATTTGTGTGATTCAGAGCATATCTGTGAATTCCCAACACGGTTCCTACCATCAGTTGTGGAAGCCTTGGGATTATCCTTTGTGTCCTCTACAATTTGTATCTTCATAGGTTCATAGGTTCATACTAGGCTATCCACCCTAGGGCATTTGTAAGACTAGCCAGAGTGTGTGTGGCTTTCGCCACCCCTTGCTATGTGAATATTATGGCCATTTATGATTTGCTTTGCTGTGCCTCTGTCTGGATGTGACACAGTGAAGACCCCCAGTGTAACTCTACTATCATCCATCCACTTGGCAAGATTCCTGTTGAAGAGTGTCAGTGAGGGGCTCTGCCTAACATGGAGTGGGATTCTGTTCCAGGGTGTGGGGAGCCTCTGGGTTATGTATCTGTCCCTCCAGCACATCCTATTTCATTATGTGTTGAGGTTGACATCTCTCACTCTCACAGCTCCGATGGCTTTGAGTTTTCTGGGGTGGAGCATGTCCATTACTCCTGTGTTGGACATGGCCTTGTACAACAGACATACAATGCCTCTTTGTAGGCAGTATGTGACTACATTCAGCTGGGGTGTCTACATCCAGGCAGCATATGACATATATTTGAGACCCTTTATCCTCTTGGTGAGGTACCTTTGAGGTCTTTCTAACTGCTGCAGGTGTCAGGTAAGGTACATCCCAAATGAGGAATTGTACTAGATTACGGGTTTGATAAGAGAAAAGTATAGGGGCACAATGACCTCTGTTGACGTAGATGCGAATCCTTTCATGATACGGTGTCCAATATAGACAGTCTTCCTAGCCACATTGGCAATGTGAGTGTCACATAACAGGTTACTGTCCACTTGTGTCCCTAGGTCCCTGATTACTCCTTCCATACATAATGGTTTACCACCTATGTGGTAATTTGTGAGTACCTTGTTTGGTATTTGGTGGGACATTCATACTGTCCATTGTCTTCAGGATGGCTGGGTGGAGTTCCTGTGTATGAGAGTGTGGTCTGTAGCATGCTACAGACTGTACAGCAGTCTTGCCTATGGTTAGTTGCACATGGGTGGACTGCAATGCCTTGTGCATTGTCAGTTACCTGGACGTATGGGTGTCTGTGTGAAATATGGATACTCACCCTCCTTTTATGTTTTGTTCCAGGTTTTGGGGCCATAACGCATGATATGTGGTATAACCTGGTAGTGCTGGTGTGCTGTCAGGAGACTTGCAGCAGGTTTCTGTCACTGCACAGACATCAATGTTCTCCATACTGTGGATGGCCTCAATGCATATTGAGGTTTACACATCTGGCATTGGTCAGCATTACCCTTATGTTTCTTTCCACTTATGTTTTGTAGGGTGGTGGGTTAGTCTTTTCAGTCTTGCCTACGAAAGGCTCTATGGAGGTGGCAAAAGCCTTATCCAATATCCAGATGCCCAGGGGTAACAGGTGCAAGCCATCCCTGGAACAGCTGCGTGGCTTGTCATGCATGACATCCCAAGCAGACAGACATTGGATCCCCTTGGAATGACACCAGTAATTGTGCCACTTGTTATAACTGATCATTCCGTGTTTGTACTGTGGCATCATTCTTGGTGAGGGTAGGATGCTGCAAATGGTCAGTGTCATACCGGCCTGGACTACATAATCAGGGAGCTCATCTATGTCTCTTTTCATGTAGTCTGGGGAGGTACATCTCAGGTCATTCACACCAGCATGGACTATGACTGCATCATATTTCTACTTGCTTTGGGGTGACCTGCATACTTGTGTTATGTGGCGTATTGTAGCAGCCTACAGGCAGCATACTGTACCCTTTCCCTTGTTCAGTCTGGTGTGCGGGACAGCAGCGTATCTCACTATGGAGTCACCTATTACAACTGTATCAGGCATGTTGTTTCTCCTTCTGGCCTGTGACTGTTTGGCACACCAGCTTTGTGTACTATGTGTTGCATGTGCTATGTTTGGAGGTTGTTTGATTGGGTGTCTGCTTTGGAGGCCTCTGTTGGTGTGGTGTGTTTGTAATTCGGGCCTCCGGGAATGTTTTTCTGTGTTTATGTCTTTGGTTTGCAGTTGTGATAGGTCTATGTGGGACTGGGTTTGTGGTGTGTGTGGTTACCTTCTCCTCCTGACTAGTTTTGGGAGTACTGAGTTGAGGGAGCTCAGCCTCCAGTTTGGATAGATGGTTGCATCTCTCACATATATTTGTTTTTCTTGGGGGGAGTTGGGGGTTGTCTGTGTACTTGAGGCAGGTGTAACATTGCCTCAAGATTCACAGATTCAACTTGTTGTGGCTGGCCTTAGTGGATTGTATGTGTGGACATATTTTATTGCCATACTACTGATCAGTGATTACTTATTTTTTTATGTTTGCTCTATCATGTAGTAGCTTCCTCATTCTCTTGCATGGTTTGGTTATGGCTGGTGTCCACCATGCCAGATGCCTGCGTGTATGGCATTGTGTCTTGTTTTAATTTAGGATTGCATAATCCAAGCATTCCTGGCAGTGTTCATGGAATGCCTGTATAACAGGTTCTGAGGTGTGGCCCATATTTTGCACCTGCACAGGACCTTTAATGGATTCCACATCAGTTTGGAGGAGTGCAAATTTTGCTTTACACATGTTTTTCACTGTGGTTTTCTGGCCAGGGACTGTGGTCAGGATGTGTATATCCAGTGTGATTTCTCTATGGTCTGGTCTTACCAGTGAGCAATACACTTCTCATCTTGCCATCCAGTACCCATGTTGCTGATTATCACATCCAGTATGCTTACCCCTCTTGTGGGAGTGGTACGTTGTTCCTGGGCATTTTGGTTTATGGATTCTATGAACTTTTGTCCTACAGTGTTGGAGCTAGTATAATGTCCCAGTCTATGTCTGGGTATTTTTAGTCACCCAATATAATGTGGCTTGGAGGACTTGATATATTCATGTATTCCAACATAGGCCAGGTTCAGTTCCTGGTGTTGGGATGGTAGTCTGTAGCAGGCTATAAACTGGGGGGCAGTTTTAGCCACTGTTACTTGACCATGGCTAGTCCATGCTGCTTCTTGTTGTGGTACCAACATGGGTGTGTGGTTATCCTTGACAATTATTGCTAGTCACCCTCTTTTTGTAGCTTGTTCCATGTTTTGAGGCTGTACAGCACAGTATGAGGTGTAACCTGGTAGTGTTAGGGTGCCGTTGTGAGCCTTGACCCAGTTTTCTGTTACAGCACAGATATCAACATTCTCCATACTGGGTGAGTTTAGACTGCATGCATCTTGCTGTTTAGACTTCTGGCATTGGGTAGCATTACATCTAGGTTCTTATCCCTTCTGATACCTATGGAGGTAGGTTGGTGTTTTGAGCCTTACCTATTCAGGGCACGCTGTGGGTAACAACAGCCTTTGCCAGTATCCATACGGCCTGCACTGATAGGTGCACGCCAGTCCTAGCAGGTGGAGCATCATGTCATGCTCAGCATGTCATCCCAGGCTGGCACACATTGGATCCCCTTTGACTAACTGCAATACTTCAGCCAATTATTGCACTTGATCATCTCATTGTCATATTGTGGCATGATGCTTGGTGAGGGTAGGATGTTTGTCACGGTCCTCAGGTGTGCATATAGTACATGGTGTTACATTACTTAACACATGGCATTCATGCCTCAGGTGGTGCTGCAGGGCTGCCTCTGTCGGATGCACATATTACACTTCCCTGTACATGTTTGTGAGCAGGTCATGTCATTTTAGGCATCCCTGTTATTATTTGAGTGAGTCAGAGGGGGTATCATTCCCAGGGTTCCTACTGAGCCAGTGTATGTGCTATGCGTTGCCTCTTTGCCAAGACCAGGGCATACTGGGCCTGCCTCCTTCTGCCTACTGGGGCAGGCTCAGGTTGTTCCTCCTCCGAGTCACACTCTGCCTGCGATGGCCTTGGCAATGGTGGGGGGCTGTTTGGCCCAGCCCTATGCTGGTCCTGCTGCAGCTGTTTTCGCAAGATCATATTATGTAGCATAGCACATACCATGCCAATTTGGGTACATGTAGCTGGTGCGTACTGCAAGGCTCCACCAGATGTGTCCAGACACCGGAACCGTGACTTGAGCAGCCCAAACACACGCTTTATTACATTACGTGTTTGTGCGTGTGCCTCATTATGGCGTTCCTGTTCAGGTGTGTGTGCATTTCTGATGTGTGTCATCAGCCACGGCTCCAGTGCATAACCTGCATCCCCCACTAGGTGTCCGTATGGGATGTTCCCATTGGCAAATGTCTGGTACAGCTGAGTCAAATGCCAGATGTGGGAATCATGGTAGCTCCCAGGGCAGCTAGCACACACATTCATTATTATGCCCTGGGCATCACACACGACCTGGCAGTTGATGGAGGGGAAGCCCTTGCTGTTAATGTAGGCCCTACCCTGCTCACCGGCTGGTGCTTTGATGCGTATGTGCGTGCAGTCTATTGCACCCACTACCTCAGGGTATTCTGCTATTTGCTGGAAGAGACACATATTGCTGGCCAATACCTCATGGGCATTGGGGAAATATACATGATCACCGACATGTGCTGACATGGCATCCAGGAACTGATGCTGTACCCTGGAGGCTGATGCCTGTGATATCCCCATCACATCACCAGTTGGTCTTTGGAAGGTACCTGTTGCTAGTATTCTTAGGCCAACACATACCTTGGTTTCCACTGGGATGGGTTCCCCTCTGTTGGTTCTGTGTGTGAGGCGTGGCCTGCACAGATCAACTATTTGCTGCAGGAGGTCTCTGTCCACTCTATAGTGCTCTACTATCTCCAGCTCATGTAACCCATGGTAGGTGACCCTGGGCCTGTACACTCTTCTCCGTCTCCTCACTGTGGGTTGTCTGGCACCATCTGCATTGTCACCACCCTCAGCAAGTCGCCTATATCTCATTATGACAGCTATGGCAGCCCCTAACATTTCTGCTCTGAGTTCAGCTTTTTCAGTTTTCACTTCTAATAGCTTACTCCTGTCTTGCAGTGTCTCTTGAGAGAAACATCCTGCACTGCTGTTTGCAGAGTTTTAAGTGCTGGGCTGGGCTACTATTCTGCCTGTGTAATTGCCTGCTTCTAATTGTTTTCACCTGCTAGCTCCAGCAGTATTCCCTGCTAGCTTCCTACGGATTCTGTTGCTTCCTTTTTCCTTTCTGTTTCCTCAGGGGGGAGCAGCGTGCATACCAGCAGAAACACGCTCACAGTGACTTACACGCGCACACACATGCTTACACGGTTCAGAATCTGCTTATATGGGTTAAAACGTGCGCACACCCACGCAAACAGTGTTAAACATCTCCCAACATGCTCCCACATGCTCAGTCTGCCTTACACGTGCGCACACTGTCTTACTCGTGCTTCATGGCGCTCACACGTGCGCATGCACGCCCAGCAAGAAACTTTGGTGTAGGCAACAGTGTACACCTTCCATTTCTTTACTTTCCCATGCTTATGTTGTGGCACTCCTCTTTCCATGATATGTGTCTGACATCTGTCATGTAACTCTGACCTCCAATGAACTGCATTTCTTTCTGCCATTCCCCCCTGTGATGTCACCTATCTCCTACTCTATTTCTCCCCCTTATGTATCTCTTACACTACTCAGAATGTGCTCATTTGCTATGTGACAGTGGAATTCAGTATCCTAACATTCCTTTACATCAGATTGCCTACTAATGCTTAGTTACATCTCTTAGACTCAGCTTCCCCCCTTAGCAACCACTAAACAGTGGCCATGTTGTTTTTGGTCTGCTGGTCCCTGCATTGTAAATCCATGTATTGCATAAAACCCACATTTGTGGGTTTATAACCTTTGGTTTTATGTTTTATATAGCGCAGCCTGTTTGTGTGGGGCTGCGCTGCGTTTAAACACCGAAAAAAAAAATATTTATTTCTCATATTTGCATGGGGGGAACCTTGCCAATGGCCACTGGCATGCTGCCTGACACATATGCACCCTTTATTTGGAGCTGACATGGCTCCATTGTGGTTTTTGCAGAAACTTACTCAGTTGTCAACTGAGTACATTTCTGCAGCTAAAACGGCTCTTACACAGGCTGCTTTGGGCTTCCTGGATCGTTAATCAACCTCATTTGCATGCTATTCGGCTGCAAGTGAGGTGATTAGCTTATCCACGCCCACTCCGTGTAAGAGACGTTTTAGCTGGTCTCTTACACTGACTTTGGGCTGTTCCTGGATCGTGAAGGCTGCATGGAGTCTTACACTACTCTTAGACTCCGTGCAAGCCTTCGTGAATCCTGCCCATCAACTTTCCTAATATATAGTAGTTTATTCACTAAACAAAGCATTCAGATGTATGTATCAGGACTTCTCAACATTTCTTGCTATGTGTCTTTCCCAGCTGGAAAGTCTGTGTTGGAAAAATTGACAAGTAGTGTATCTTGTCATGAAAACAACCATCAGCAGTAAATATGAAGTTGAAAATTTCAGTAACCAACTAAGAGCAATAAGACAGCTAGTAATTCCAACTGAATCATATGCTTGATATAAGCAATGTTAATACCTGCATTAAAATGAATTAGGTTACATGCAGATATAGTTTTCTAACAGAAACCTATGTTCTTGTTCATAAAGAAGCACCAATATACATCTACGAATACGTGAGCCCTCTTCTGTCATCTCACAATCACTTCACAGTTCTAAAGTTGCTATAATTCATCCAATAGACTGTAAGTATTATTAACATATCATAATTACAAAGTCTAAATTAATATGTAACACTGTTTCCCAGTCTTGTGTCAATAACATTAATACAAAACAACAACTGGTTATTAAATGTGCTCAGGAGTCATATTTCCATGTTAGATGTTAAAGCATTTAAAACATGTCTAATTATTAGTTCTGACAGTAGATACAAAATCAACCTCCATACAACTGCTGTTCTTAAAATCTTCTTGGAGCTCTATAAGTATCTTGCATCCAACAAAAGTAGTCTAAAGATATTAATTGAAGATCTTATTGAATTAGTCTATTTTAATTTTGCATGGATTTTGATGGATCACTATTTTTAAAGCACAATATTTTAGCAACACACACTAAGGAAGTACACCCTTCTTAGATCTATACAATGTAAATGAGTTATTTTCCTTCGCTCTTTCTTCTTTCCCTCTCTTTTTTGTCTTTGTTCCCCTTTCCGTCTCCTTTACCTTGTGAAAATCAAAGCAAAGTGACAAAAAGAAAAAAAAAAACACTTGTCACTTCTCTCAAACTATCAGTTTATTTCTAAGAAAGATGATCTATAAAACCAGAAAAAAGGAAAGAAGGATAGAGCAAACACTGGTTAACAGCAAAAACAAAAAAATTCAAAATGAAAAAAAGCTAAACCAGTGAAGTCAGGAAGCAAATTTAATATCCAACAGCATCACAAAGGTAAAAGCATGCAAAGCTTTCAGGTTAGAACAGCCCTTCTTCAGTGCAATGAATAAAAACAACTAAACACTCAGATGTTTTATATAAATCACATGACACAGCCATCCTATCGAAATAAAACATTAATTAAGGCATTAATTGAATTAAATAAGTAATGAGAAGAAAAAAGTAAAAAAGCAGCTTTTTACAAACATTGACTGGGAATCAAACCCAAATTTCCTGCATGGCAGGTAGAAGTTCTACCACTACACTTTTACCTGCCATGTTGCAGATTTAGGTTTGATTTCCAGTCAATGCTTGTAAAAAGTTTTTTACTTTTTTCTTCTCATTACTTATTTAATTAAATTAATGTTTTAATTAATGTTTTATTTTGATAGGATGACTATGCCATATTTTATATAAGATAGATGGGTGTTTAATTGTTTTTATTCATTGCACTGAAGAAGGGTTGTTCTAACCTAAAAGCTTTGCATGCTTTTACCTTTGTGATTCTGTTGGATATTAAATTTGCTTCCTGACTTTGCTGGTTTGGCTTTTTTCCTTAAAGATGATCTATACTAATTTAAAATTAACTTGGTAAATCGCAGAAACTAAAACCTGTTTAAGTTTTATGATAAACTTAAGGAAATTGCTTATATAAGACAAAGCTTATTAAGCTGTAAATAATTTTGAATAATTTCAACTCATTATTTTGTGTCAATCAACTTCAAGGAAAAGCAGCAATGTGAAGTGGTGAGTGGATGAGAAAGACGAAATGCACATTCGCAATTAATTATTACTATATGCTGCCTATGAAGGAAGGTGACTAATAAATAAGTTGAATATATAATACCAATCTTCTCAGGTAGAGTTTTCCATTTAATGCAGTTCAGCATGTGTAGTAATACAAAAGTGTGAAACTTCTCCAATTGCTACAACAGCATTAATTATTTTGCCAGCATGTTAGAAGAAAGCAGACTAAGAAAATGATTTATTAGCATAATGCAATCGAAACTTACATTAAATCCCTTGCTCCATATCTCTGTAATAGAGACAACTTCAATATAAAAATGTATCACCTTATAACAGCCCAACAATAGAAGTGAGATGAAATAACAGATATGACTGGAGAACGAAATCTGCATATGTCACTTTAGCTCGCAATTACCCAAGTTAAATGTTCTAATCCACAGTAATGCTTTAATGTTACAGGGCACTGGGCATAACAAAGACAATGATATTCCTTGTAACAATAGCATGGAATCCATTCAGTAAATCTTTACTCGTTGATGAGGTAGACTTCTTTCTTCCCAACATAGGAAGTTCCACGAAGCAAACCATTGCCTCACTTCCTGTTGATGTGACAACCACAGTCACGAACCAAGTCCTAGACAAAAAAAAACAAACAAAAAAACATCAAAGTGTTGAAGCCAACAAATAAAAAGATAAGGTAGAGCACATCCATGTCAGTGTTCCCAGTGAAGCAATTGGAAGGAAAGCAGCCATCCAACATCCAACAGTCACAATTTCCAAGCAAACATCAAATTAACAAATCAAATTAAGTTAAGCACCATCCATCCTGTCAACCAACACCTGCCTAAGTGACAACAACAGACACATTTAATGCAAAAGCATTCTATTGTGTTGCTATATATCAACAAATTCTCATATCTCAAGATTACCAAATTCAAAATAATAGGGCAGCATGTACCCTTTCAGTATTGTCACAGTACAATAAATTACTAACCATGCAGATCAAAACTAGTCCACAAGAAACTAACAAACCCCCCCCCAGCAAATAAGAATGAATTAGCTGTGTTGGTATGGAAAGAAATCAGTTGACATCACAGCATTGTCATTAAAATTAAATAGGAAGTACTGCTCTTAGTTGTATAACCCTTTTAGAGTTTAAAATTCCCTTATATAAGATAGGACTTTACATTTTCATCAGTATACCAGTAAAAAATCATACAGAAGTAGAAGCTTTAATTTGAGACATTAGTTGGAACAGCTATTTTGGATTCATCTTTTTCTTTTTAACATCAGTCCAGGAACTCTTGTCAGTAGCTCTCTTCAAGGAAGGTGATGACCAATCTATGTCCTCAGCAACAGGTGTAACATTGTTATTTTTAATGAATAGGGAAGCTTCTTCTAAGTTGTTAAAAGTTCTCGTTTCATTTGAATAGAATATTTTAATTCTGGCAGGAAACCAAGCTGTGCTTTAATATTATTTTAACAACACAAGCCTTGAAAATGGTTTGTAACAGGTAAACAAAAAACTTCCCAAACACTGTCTTCCAAGACCATGTGAATAATCCACTACGAAACCTGCATTTGAAATATTTATTTAAGCTTCTCTTTAAACATGCACTTTTCATCAGATTTAAGAATCCAACTTCATCAGAAACAAAACTTTAAGTTAACAATCTACTAGAGCATTTTATAGCACCCAAATCTCATTGAAATCACATTTAAGTCACGCAGCACTACACATGTACTACGCAGGGAGCTCACCCTACTGGTGAGACTTGCAACTACTAGTTAATTCTTTATTTTTTATTGTTTGTTTTTTATATATTGTTTAATTTCTACCTATATAAAATCTCATGTACATGCAGGTCGCAACTCGGAAAATATAATGCTATAATGAACAATGATAAAAAATATTATACTAACAGATATAAAACAATATATATAAAAAATCTCCAAGTAAAAAGTTGTGTTAAGCTTTATATAACTAACAAAAGGGATACAAGCCGCAATAGCAGCACAAACATACAGGCAGTCAATGACAGCGGCATAACCGCAACATCTCGCGTGGGACATGCTATCAGCAGTGGATGCATACCTGCATCCGTTGTTTAAAGGAATACAAGAGCTATGTTACACATCCGAATGCAAAATGCCATCGACAGATGCCGCCAGGACAGGGACACCCACATGTCGAACATAATACCATACCCAACACACACAATCCATGGCTAACACCACTGCGAAATGTACCTGACGACGCACATAGCGGCTGCAGTCACACATAACATAACACAATACAGACCATCTCCACGAAGGTAGTGCAAATAACCAACGCCCAGGCGAGGAATGAACCATGCCCTAGTTACGACGCGTACTGTACGAATGGAGTAGATGCACAGGTGATATGCGCACAAGTACACACCGAGGAACAGCTATTGGTGTGATGAACCCACATGTTGCAGGTGCCGATGGATATAAGGAAGACTCCTAGGATATTCAAACTGTATGCTCATACCGAACCACAAATAAAAAACGGATCGAGTGAGAGACAACGCTATAGCGAGACTCACAACGGAAAACGGAAGGAAACACAGGAAAGGTATGTAGAACCCACGAGATGTACTGGTGTGTAACGCATGATGTGTATGACGAAGCTGCACTGTATGTGAACGGTGGTTGTAAGTAAGGATACCTGTCCATAAAGCAGAGAGTGGTGAAAGGTGGTTATGTAGTGCTATCCCGCTGAGCATACCAACGACTGTGGACACCGTGTGCACAGCAGTGGGACATCATGTACACAGCTGGGATAACCCAAGGGCTGCCACAGGGGGGCAAAACACAGAACAATGCCACCACCCACGCCGATGCTGGCAGTGGATGTCCAACAAGGAAGTGCCACAGCAGGGGATAGGACATGTATGTATACTGTCACAGCACACATGTGTATGGGCATATAGCATCGATGTCATATGTAATGTGCGCACGACGTGCACGTATGCCTCGCAGTAGGGGTTACTATGTCAAGTATGTGTAATGTAAAGCTGTCATGGTGGATATGACAGACATCATACACAGTATCACAGGCATAGCATGCATAATGGAGGTATGGCCTTGTGTTATGTACACTAACAGGATATGTATGGCCTGTATATATGGGACAGAGTAGTAGCAGAATAGCCACCCGAAATGGAAGGAACACCAAGTAACCATGTCCAAACGATCTGTAGCAGGTGCAATGTGTGCAACAATGAAGTCCGGCAGGTCCCTGTGTAAACACATGTGCAGTGTACACAGTAGTGTCACCTCCCCATGGTAGTGTCCACTGAACAGCAGAGGTGGATGTCAACTGCATGTCTACACAGTACTGCTGCTGTGGTGGTACCATGACTATGTGTCACCCTATCAGCAAGGGAGCTATCACATGACCAGTGCCACAGTGTGTCCCTGTGGGATGTGCACAGGACCTACGTTCCACAGCATGGTGTGTGTCATGTCTGCGGAAGTAACACAGAAGCCCAGGCCATGCAATGTGGCATGTGTGCACATATGCAGGAGTCGTCATTCACCCGCCCACTGCAATTGCCATGTATGAGTACTACATGCATCACTAATGCGGAGGACATGGCCCATGTCAGAGTAGATGACACCCCTGTGTATGTGGTATGCAGATGAGTACAGATGTGTTCCCCGTCTGTCATCCGCATATGTAAACTGTCTGAGCCTGGTATACATCACGGCATGATAATGCCGTGCCATGTAAAGTTGTAGCCGTTGTGGAAGGTACACCACGAATGTGTTATTGTAACCCTGCCCATGTGTAGATGTGTGTATGGCAAAGGTACAAAGGCTACCTATGTACCAGCAACACACACAGTACAGATATGTGTGGCCCTGCAGATGTGTTCCCATACCACAGTGGAATATGGCAACCACAGCACCATGTGGGGCATGTGTGTGTACAGCAACCATGTACAATGTGATATGCATGTACGGGGACAGTATCCATGTGATACCCAGTGGATGACTGTTGCTATGCAAAGGTGATGTGTATGCACCATGTGTGATGTATCCTGACGCAATGACATCCACACGATGTATCTGCCACACCGACACCTGTACGGTTGTTATCAGTATGAGCTGGTGGAGCTACAATGGTGCCAGGTATGTAGATGTGGGATATCTAGGCATGGACAGTACTCTGTGACAGCATGTTGTGTATGTAAGCAAATAGTGAACATGAGGGGCCACATGACTGAGGACTGTGTAATGCCACATGTACCTGACATGTAGTAGGTAGCATGATATGCTTGCACCACTGTGTGTCCTGTCCAGGATTCATATAGCCTAACACCCTCAGAAACAGGGTATGATGTGATGGTGGATGTGTACATTGCCAATACCAGAATGTGGAATGGTGCTGAAGGGCAATGTGGGGACAATGTCTGATCTGTTACCCTCTGTACCACACCAACCACCCATGCAATGGTATGACAGGTGGCCAGCATGTGTATGTGGCGTGCCGTGGCACACAGAGGCCCAACAAGGGTACCAGTAAAGGCATGGAGGTCATCAATGAGTGTGTGAAGCACGGATGTCAGGACGTGCCCCAGTGCCATACTGAATGGTCCAGTCATAGGTGTACGAATGCAGTCCCACACATGCAATGCAGTACCACCCATGTGTAGTGCGATAGATGCGGTAGTGTTGTGGTCAAGGTACACAACATCCAAGAACAGGCTAGCAGTTAATTCAGTGGGCTGCTGCGGAGACACATACCAAACAGGTTTGCGGGACATAACAGCTAGGGAGATCGGAAGGTGACATTGGGACAGTGTCCTAGGACATAACGTGTGCATGGCAGTACCATGTATGTGTCCACAGGGACACTGCGATGTCCATGTATGGATTGCAACCCTGTAGTGAGTGAGAGTGTGTATTGTTGGTAGGTACACCATTGCCTGGCATGTTACCAACAACATCTCAGTCTGCAATGCCTGGGTGACTGTTGTACGCTACATCGAATGTGGATGTAGCCAAACAACACAGACATACCACCACACTGCCTGAGGGCCCACACTGCAATGTGCGGCAGTCATGTGTAGGTAGCTAGCCTTGGAGCATGTGATGGACCACGAGAACCCACCATGACTGTCAAGTGATGCACCCCACACATGTGAATATACCCACCGTGCAACAGCCTGCACATGTGCCCATACAGCAGATGTGCATGGAACATGACTACCACCGTGGTGTCTGTGAAAAGGCCAGTACCACCATGTCTCTGTGTGGAACAGCATGGTCCCTACCATTGCGTACATGTTGCGGAAGTGCACTGTGATATGTGTCAGCATAGTCACGTACACTGTCCATCTGCCGGGGTGCCATGCCATTAACCACCCCCGTCAGCAGACGTCAGTAGTACCGGCCGTAGAGCACATATACCATGTATGCTGCAATGGGTGTGTGTCCAGGGTGTGGCTAGCAGGGCCGTGAAGCATATATGTTCATCTACCAGAGGGGGGATATCCCTAGGTTTAACACAGCAGACACATGGAGGTATGGTGCATGCCGAGGGTAGTGTAGGTATGGTATGTGTTGTGTAATGTGTCACCCAGCTATGTGTAGTGCATGGCCAAGCATGTGTGGGTACATGGGAGTCCATACTAGGGAAGTGTGGGTTGCTGTCAGCACATGGCAGTAGCAGCTGTCCGAGGTGCAATGTACAGTATGACAACACAGCCAGCATGTAACCTGTGGTGTACAGTGTACTCTCTGTTGCGTGTTACAATGTGTCTAGCAGTCACAAACATGGGTATCCGAACATGGAGTATCTATGATGCATTGTGTTCGGAAAATATACAGTATGTGTGTAAAACATTGTGTGATGTGGGATCCCCTCACCTGTGTGTGTTGCAGTCCAGGTATGTGCCTGGGAGGTATGATCTGTGTACAATTTGGACTGGCAGGTGTGCTGTGCAGAGCATGGAGGCAGGTCCCAGGCACTGCAGATAAATGTCAGGAGTGCACTAGTGTGGTGCCGTGCTTGTGTGCAGCACAGTGGAAGGTGCAAGCATTGTCACACATTACTGTATGCCGTGCCTGCCTGTTACAGCCCTGCTGGAGACAGACATGTGACACCGCCGCAGAGGCAGCATAGCATGTGAAGATGTACATGTGAACTCCACACCCGAGGCAGATGTCCGCAGGTCATGTGTGCCACAGTAGTGTGGTTGACCACGACTGTCATACTGTACAGATACCACATGCCTGTATAAGTACAGTATGAGCATAGTCAACAGTCGCAGTGACAGAGTAGGCCAATGTACAGTATCCCCGTGTGCAGACCACTGCCTACTGTACACCTGGCTAGACACACACCCGGAGGGTGAATATACCTTTGAGCCATCACATGTCCCAGTCCACGGAGTCTGTACAATGCCATCACAGGGTGGTCACAATAATGTGTGGTAAGACAGACACGTTGTACCAGGTGATGTGTCATGTGTGCATATGTTGAGTTGCACAGCCGTTCACACGTCCGCAACATATCGGTGCATGATGTATAGTGTAACATGATGTGTGGAACTGCACTGTGATCCACAACAGGGTCATCTGAGACAGGTGTGTTGTGAATGGTGTAACCCATGGTCACACGGGATACACACTGGTGCTGTTGGCAGCCATGCTGGTGGCCACCAGTGGTGCCTGCAGTGGTCATACAGACATACTGCACACAGTGTTCTGGCAGGAATGTCCATTGTTGTGGATGATGTGTTGCTACGTGAAGGTAGGTGTGTGTTGTGAATGTTACACATTCAGATGTGACCATCTGGCGCAGTCATGGTCGTCGACAGCATCACACACATCCACAGCAGTCAGAACCCTGTCCCCAGAATGGGTGTCAGCCACCCTCGTACTGTGTGACGTATGTGCAGATGGCAGAACACCTCCCACTGGCTGGATAACAGTGTCAGCTAGGATGGCTACGTGATGGCTGGAATACGCCGTGATAATGTACAATGCTGGTATCCCAATGAAGTACCTGGAATCACACACAGTACGCCATGGCTGCCATGTAAACCATGCACAACAATGATTGTGTGACAGACACAAACAATGCGTAGACATGTTGAACATGCACACATGAGAACACCCAATGAGGTATGTTGCACATATCGATGTACAACTGTCATCTATGGCCATAGTATGGATGCAGACGCACATGCCCCACAGGTAGTACCACGCGATGTAGGTAGGGGGCATTGCATGTGTACATGTGACAGTTGCTGTACCGCCACATGTCCTGCATAGCCGTCATGTAGGGGTAGCAGTGGCATGTGACTGTTGGACATGCCTGTACATTTGACCATGTCCCACAGGACATGTGTTACGTGTGTACAACATGTGTTGTGCTGTCATCAAGCTGTGAAGTGTACGGCTGCCAGTGTACCTGTATGACATGTTCTGCGATGGGTGCAAAGGCACGCAGTACTGCATTGCATGCCCACATGCCTCACACAGGTGCATAGCCTGAACATACAATACAAAGAGGGTGTTGGATGATAGCAACCCACAAGAGGAGATGGGTACGGGTGGCAACCCACTACCACCTGTTCGGGTACGGTGTGCATGTCTATGACACATTAGCACCCGAGAAGCTAGCGGTACAGCAGTACAGGGTTGCATGCACATATGTTCACCAATACCCCTGTGTGTCCCACCACTGGCCCGTGGACAGACAGACACCAACACAATGTGCAGATTTGATATGTGCACAGCACATCACCGATGGCTACTGTAGAACAGGCTTACTGTGTAGACATGTGCACAGTAGGTCTGCACCAGCCACACTCAAACACGTTATGTGCTGAACCACACCAATAGTCCAGCCCATGCCACAGACAGATGTGCACGCATCTGTGTATGTACATCTGGGAATGTCTCCGGCATAGCAGTATAGCTGTGTCAATGTTGCGAACAACATATTGAATGGGTTGTATGTGTAAGGGGTGTGTCATACGTGTATGGTCAGATCGACGATATCATCAGTGCCCCTGCTATGTGAACATCCCTGTCCCCAGACATGGATACCTATGCTGTGCCCAACACCACGTTCCCCGTGGGAGGGATGGCACTGTGCGGTGCACCAGCAGACATGGGGGTGGCAGCAGGCACTGGATGTAGACATATGTGGTACCCATGTCAGTCCAGGCAACCATCCATGTGCACGGGATAGCAGTGTGTGGGCACATACAGCACTGTGTTGAACAATATCGCAGCACATAGCACCTGTCAGGGTTAATGTGTATGCATGGATGTGCGATACCTGCATGCACCAGACACACCCCCACCAAGCAGCGTGCAGCCTACCTTGCATAAGGCCAGTGTCCACACCATTATGATAGACATGTGTAATGTCCATATACACATAGCAATGACATATGGAATGGACAGCCACCCTGCCAATATCAGTACCCCTCAGGTGGGTCACATCCCAGTGCCATGTATGTGACATACCTTGCCATACCATGCGGCCCTGCCCAGCAAGGCTGCACGTGCTATCACAGTCCTACATGGTGCGATGGACAAAAGGCACTTTCACTATCAACCGTCCACAGCAGTAATGTGGCAGTGATGCACCCTGTGGTGTTACAGGTGCTGTGTGTTGCCATGGACAACGTGCGTGCGCACATGCTATGCATGACCTTTCCTGCTAATGTCACATGGTTACACATTGTCCCATGTGTATCACATATGCAACACAGGTGAGCCGTGGCAGGTTGCCCAACACCCGTACAGTGCTGTGTGGATGTACATGGCACAACACATGCATGTACAGGTGTCCATGTGTATGTGTGCAGTGCCACTGCTGACGTTCATAATGGCCGCGTACGGGATGTCTAGTGACATATACACAGCATCCAGGTGAACAGTAGAACTGTTGTCACATGGGGACCTGTGCCAACTGATATGGACACAGGTGCAGGCAGGTACACATGTCCACAGCAGGCTAACATCAACATGGTGCGTGTACAGTGTGATGAGGTGACACACAGATATAATATGACACCCACTGCTCAATGGTGTGACGGCAACACGTCGGCTGTGTCACTGCCATGATGCATCGCAGAGATTGCTGTGCAGATGTTGTACATGTCATAGCAATGTATGTCCAGCAGTATGCCAGTACAGCAGCGTAAATGTGACCTGTCAACATCATTATATCCTACAGATAATGCCACGTTCCCAGCTGCCTGCCTTCAGCCGACAGGAGGATGAAGTGATTATACCGTTGCTCCACGACAACTACGACATACTGTTCAGCCATGTGCCACTACAGGCACAGCAGCGTGAGGACATGTGGCAGGATTTGCGCAGGAGGGTGAACAACGTGGGCGGCCACAACCGCACATACCAGCAGATCCGCAGACACTGCACAGACCTAATTCGGCACGTGAAACAGCATGCCGCAGCAATCGCCAGACAACAAGGTGGGACAGGTGGTGGGCCACCAACCCAGCCCCCACTCGCACACACGGAGGAGCTCCTGGCCAGTCTGGGGACACCCAGGGAACAACATGCAGAAACCCTCGCTGCCATCGTGGAGGTGGGTGTCTCCCAACCAACGAGCCTGGAGCTGCCTGGTAAGTCAATCTTGCATGTTTGCATGATAACTGACGTAGGTGTGGGTGTCATAGTACACCACATAATGTAGCAACACATGCCAGGTATATGGCCACACAAGCTGCATACTACAGTATGCTACGTTGTGTTTGCAGACATGTGCATAGCACATGCTAACACACAGGTGCATGATGTGACATGCACAGTGCTTACCGTGGCGATAGTAATGGATAATGTGTATACTGTTGTGTTGCCCCTATACAGGTACCTCTGGCGTGTCGCACAGACATGGGTCTGTCGCAGGTGAGACTGTTGCTAGTAATAGGCATGATACGGTGTATAGATATTCCCCATGTGTCCAGGTATGACATGCACACCTGGGTCTGCCCCAGTCACGGTATACAGGTTGCACCACCCGACACACACGCCACCCATGTACAGTAGATACAACCGTTAGTATAGACCGGCATGACACCACATAACCCATCGGTGTGATATGTGCAGTCAGCTATGCATACAATGGTGGAGGTGTTCCACAATGGCTGCATGTGTAGTATGCATCGGTATGCCTTTGCGGTATGCACACAGTACCACATAGTGAGCTGTGATCTGGCCAGCACACAGGTGTTACCACTGTGACCTATGCCCCTGCATTGGGTGCACACGTTGTGACATGGCACATGACATGTCCCATGCACGTGGTGGTCTGTCCGCAACATTGTCACACCATGACATGACCTACGCACGACATAGCAGACATCCACAACGTCTGCATGTGACACCTCAGACTAGTACGGGTGTATGTCACATGAGCCACCACAGGGATGTGTACACGATGCCCATTACACACAATTGTCCATGAACCAGACAAACATGGCCATGGGTGATACCTACAGGCATGTTGCCACACAGTACATCTGCAGTGGGTAGTCACCGTTGCACCCTGTCCACACATAGTGCGGTCATCGCTGTAGTGGACCCCCTGGACATCTGATGTGGTACACCAGACAAATGGAATGCCTGTCTGCAGCCATTAGAGGTGCCACCAATGTTTACCATATACGTGCTGTGGAACAGCATGACTGAGTTGCAGACATGGCAATGCAATGCGTCCAGGTTACGCATCGCACAGAAACATACCTGTGTCCTGCTGCCGTGCAGTGGCACAGTGCCCATACTCCCCACTGTACAGCTATGTACACAGCTCACACCAACCACAGCTGCACAGACATCTTTGTTACACATGCATTCTATCTGTACACTGTACACATAACACTGCACTTTGACATCCGTTATGATGTGGTGCATGTGGTGGGACACCATTGTCACATGTCCACATGATACCGCACATGTTTGCGGTTTACATGACATAGTGATGCCAGCCATGTGTACTGTTAACCCGCCCGTGGCCACATGGTGTATCACAGTGATGCATGCAAACTACCATGAATGTGTGTACTGCAAGCCTCCTAAAAGACACCTGCTTGATGTAGTGTGCACTCCAGGGCAGTATGCATACTACCACTATTAATGTCTGGGCTGCATTCACTGGGCTGTGGTGTGGGAATGCTGCATGCCACTTGCAATATCACATGCATGATGTGTCTGCATGTGTGTGTGTCTGCGTGTGTATGTCAGCGTGTGTGTCCGCATGTGTGTGTGTGTGTGTGTGCGTGTGTGTGTGCGTGTGTGTCTGCGTGTGTGTCTGCGTGTGTCTGCATGTGTGTAATGTAACTTACGGTATGTCTTTGTATTCACAGGTGCTGTAGGTGCATTCCCCTCCTGCGGTCCATCTGATGCTAGTGTCCCCACAGATACTAGCGGTGATGACCATGTGCAGGAGGCACAGGCAGGGTCGTCACGGGAAGAAGCTGTGCCATTGGATAACATCCCAACTATGTCCCCTTCATCCCCGCACATGGTACAGATGCCGACACATACCACATCACCATTGCCCATAGAGAAAGGACAGTCAGCGTCTGTTGGCACCGAGCAGGAATGTGTGGTGGCTGCAGAAGGTGCGGGTACACACCATGTTGCCAGTGTAATGACTGGTGAAGTGCCACACAGGCATGTGGCTGGTGCTGCTCGTAGGAGGAGCACTGCTAGACATGCACCTGCCATACAGGGTGCAGCAGCTGGTATAACCAGACGCATGTTTCAGACTGTAATGGCAGCACAGGCACATGCAGAACGGCAGAACCAAGATGGGAAGAGGCTGCAGAGGGCCGCAATCCATTCCTTAAGTGAGAACATCCAGTCATTGGTGAATGCACAACAGCAGCTTGCCGATGTTCTGGATAGGAGATTAGGTGAGATGGTTGGAATCCTCGACCAAGGCATGGTAATCCGCGAGCGTGAGCTGTCTGTGCTGGAACACCTGGTAGGGGTGAGGCATAGGACACATGGCCGTAGGCCAGCAACACCACCTAGTGCAGGTCGACGTGTGCGTGCCACCTCTCATGCCCACTCACACAGTGCTGGTAGCAGCAGCAGTGCAGCTGGTGCTACACCAACCACACCAGGACACAGCAGGCCACGTGGACGTGGCCCTGGATGGTCCCAGCATGGACACAGTTCCAGCAGACATGTGTCATCGGAGAGTGGCCACTCCATACCTCCACCCGGTAGTGCCCGTGCGACTCCAGGCAGGCACGGGTCACGTGGCCACAGATGGACACAGTGAGCCGTACAACCTGCACTGTACAGTCTGGGGCTGCCAAGTATACCCCGTGTAGGCATCACAGATGACTGAACTGTGTACACACATACCCACACACAGCAGACACAACTGTAGGGCTCCACCACATCCACATGCATTCTGCACAGTCATGCCCAGTAAATGCACAGGCCCTTACACACACACATGATGTCATCCATTGGTACAGCCTATGCCCCTGGCACACATATCACCCTGGGCATATGATGAAGCCTCTGCCGCAGCACCGTGATCTACACCATCGGTGCATGGTTATGCAAACATATTCTGATGCACAGGGTGGACAAGATAGTGAGAGGTGTATGTGATACCTGTGTCCGCATAGTACGCGATGTGTATGTTGTGGTGGTTGTGTATGACAGGTGACAGGTGCGTATGTGACGTGGGTCGTGCACTGACATCATGCAGCAGACATACCATGTAGTGCAGGTGCAGCATTCATTGTTTTGTGTACACGGTATGCGTGGCGGTTACATGTGTAGCACCATGTTGGTTCAGTTAACCCGTATTCCATTTATGGTGTACTTGCATGTGCCTACTGGGAGCACTGTTATCAGTCCCCCATGTGTAGCTGTGTGGTACCCACAGTCAGATCTGGCAATATCAGCATACCACAGGTACCCGCAACCTGCATGGACCCCTACATAGCTACATAGGCGCACATGTACATACCAGGCTATGTGCCCTACGGCATGTGTAAGCCTAGCCAGAGTGTGTGTGGCTGTTAACACCCCTTAGGATGAGGATACCACATCCATCGGTCCGCTGTCCCTCTGTCCAGCAGTGACACAGAGATGATGCCTGGCGCATACCTATGATCACACATCCACACGTCATGATTACTCTTGGACAAAGTCAGTCAGGGGCTCTGCTTCACATGGGCTGGCAATCCTCTCCATGTTGTAGGGGTCTCTGGGCGTTGACCCTGTTCCCCCAGCACGTCCTATTCATGTTCGTGTTGAGGTTTCTGACAGTCGCTTCTGTGCCCGTGTTTGCCTGGAGCCTAGGAGGTGGAACATGTCCATGTCACCCAGGTCGGACATGGCCGTGTATGTCAGGCACAGATCACCACAGAGCAGACGTGCTGGGAAGGTATACAGCCAGAGTCCCCTTGGTCGGGCAGCGTGTGACACATGTCTCAGCACCTTTATCCCTGTGTTGTGGAACGTTTGTGGTCCTTCCGAGTGCTGCAGGTGTCAGGTTAGGTACAGCCCAGATGTGGCATTGTACGCAATCATTGGTCTGATGTGTGAAGTGTACAGGGGTACAATGAACTCCCCTGATGTGGATGTGATTCCTTCCTGACCAGGTGGCCACAGTGGAATGTCTTCCCAACCACATTGGCATTGTGTGTGTTGACAGAGGTTACCGACAGGTGTGGTACCCATGTCCCTGAACACGTCCACCATGTTGAATGGATTACCACCTACATGTTACGTCAGGGCGAACATGTCCTTCCCACTGGGTAGGTCTGCACCTTCCCTGGCATGTAGCAGCAGGCCATGGCTCTGGCACCAGTTATCCATGTCTATGAGGCCCCAGGTGGATGTCCGTGTCAGATGGGGTGTTGGGTATGGTGGCCGGTGTGCAGTCATCTGCATACCTTGTCTGCCACAATCCCCCTATGTTTGCATGCACATTGGAAGGTTGAATGCCGAACAGGAGGGGCCCAGGACTGAGCCCTGTGGGCCTCCACTTGAGACCAGCTTGGAGTCTGACATGGCACCAGGAACACAAACCCTGTGTGGTGTGACCTCCATCCAGTTGGCAAACCATCGTGTGACATATGTCCCCACATGTACGCTGGCGAGCCTTTCCATGAGTCCCACGTGGAGTGTGGTTTGAACGCTCCCGCCAGGTCATGGTAGTCTGTGCAAACCGACGTACCCCCATCAATGGCCTTAGTGACCCCTCCAGACAGGTCGAGCAGGTTTGGGAGGCAGGATCTGCCCTTGACTAAGTCGATGTGGGTATGTTCCGGTATTGGCTGTACACCACTGTCTGTATTCATGGGCCCCAGTATGGACCTCCCCGCAGCTTTGCAGACAAGGCTTGTCAAGCTGATAGGGCAGGAATGTCTACAGTCCATAAGAGCACTACCCTGGTGTAGTGGGACCACAGCTGCCATAAGCCATCCAGCGGGGACCTAGCCCGTAGTAAGGCTAAGATGACACAGCGGCCTTATGTGTGGGGCGAGGGCCTCAATGAGGTTGGGTAGCACACAGCCAGGGACACCATCTGGGCCCATTGGTGCTGTGTTCACCGCTTAACAGATATCAGATCACTCCTGGGCATACGAGATGTTTGGGAGGCTAGACTCTGGTGGGATGGATACGTCCCCTCTTGGGGTGGATGTATGCATGGAACATGTCCGCTGGTTTGTTGACAATGTCTGTGGGTTCAGTGACCATTGTACCATTCTGGAGTAATTCCGGGCATGACTGTGCGCTCCCACCCATGTCCCTACCACAGCTAAGGAAGGCCCTATGGTTGTCTCATGTGCCCTCTGCAGTACCACTCCCACAAGCGGCCTTGGATGATTGTATGTGTGACCGTATGTTAACGCCGGTATTAATGAGTGATGCCTTCCCTGGTACTGATATTGCTCTGTCATGTATTAGCTCCAACTGTTGTTGTACAGTTTGTCAATGGCTGGGGTCCACCAGACCATGTGCCTGCCTTCGTGGACAAGGTCCTGATGTTATCATGATCGCTTGGTGCAGACATCCCTGGGAGTGCTCAGAGAAGGCATTTGTAAGGGTTTCAGCAGTGTGGCCTGTGTTTACCACTGGCATGGAGGCCTTGTAGGGTACCACACCGGTCGTATGACGTGTGTGGTTTGCTGTGGAGAGGTCGTCACTTAGGTCTCCCATGCCGGTGTTGGGTGCAGGATGTGGATTACCAGTGGATCCACTATACGGTCTGACATCACCATTGAGGGATGTACATCCTGTGTGGAGCATATCCTCCCCATGTGTGATGATCAGAACTGGTATACGTCCCCCCCCTAGTGGGTATGGTGCATGGGTGTTCCACAGCAGTCAGGTGTATGAACACCTGAGACCTTGGGTAATGTTCTCGGTCTATGTATGGGTGGTTGATGTCACCCAATACGACGGTGTTGTGAGAGCATGCACACTCACCAGTGTCCTCAGGACGGCTGTGCAGGTATCCTGGGTTTGGGAGGGTGGTCTGTAGCATGCAACAAACTGTAGGGCAGTCCTAACCATGGTTAATTGCACCTGGATATTCCCCGCTGCTACGTGCATCTCTGCCAACATGGAGGTGTGTGTATCCATCATAGAAATGGGGACTCCACCTCCTTCTGTGTTATGTCGGGTTATGGTCCTGAACGCATGATATAGGGTATGACCCTACAGTGCTGGGGTGCTCTCAGCAGCCCTGACCAATGTTTCAGTCACTGCACTGACATCGATGTCCTCCATACTGAGGAGGGCATTTGAGGGTGTGCAGCTTGGCTGTAGACCACTGGCAGTGAGCTGCATTATCCTGTGTGTTCTCCAGGCTTGTAGTGTGGGGTGGTAGGTTTATCATTCCAGCCGTGCCTGCGGTGAGCACTGTGGGGTGGCAGGTGCCTTTGCCAAACCCTTGTAGACCAGGGCGACAGCTGCCAGCCATACCATGCGCGGGCGTGGCGTGCCAAGCATGTCATCCCAGGTAAATGGAATCCGGATCCCCAGACTGACACGGTAACCAGGACATTATCAAGGGTGACCACATTGAGCCAGTGTAGTGGCATCATACTTGATGAGGGTGGGATACTGCCCAGGGTCAGGGACATGCCAGCCTGGGCTACACAATCTGAGTGGCCCTCTATGTGTCCTGTAATGTATCCCAGGGTGGTATGCCACCAGACGTAGACACCAGCATGGGCAATGACCGCTTCATACCTGCACATGCTGCGGAGTGACCTGAGTGCGTGTGTTATGTGGCGTATTCCAGCGCCCGGCAGGCAGCCTACTGTGATCATTCCCTTGTTCAGTATGGTGGGTGGGACGTCGGTGTGTCTGGCAGTGGCGTCACCCATTACAGGTGTGTCTGGCAGTGTGTGCATCGCCTTTGGGTCTCTGCCGGGTTAGTACACTGACGTTGAGAACTATGTGTTGCATGTCCTATGTCTTGTGGAGGCAGTAGCTTGTGTGTCTGCTTCAGAGGGCTCGTTAGGTTCGCGACATGTCCTACAGTGCCCCAGGTATGTCTTAGTGTGTTCATGTGTTTGATTAGCATTTGCGATAGTCACATGTGACACCGGGTATGTGTTGTGCATTGTGTCCTTCCCCTCCCGCGTGGTCTTGCCGGTCATGGTTGGAGAGAGCACAGCCCCCTGTCTGGCTATATAGTTGCGTCTGTCACATGTATTATGGTCATTGGGGGAGGTGCGGCTTGTCCGTGTCCATGAGGCACCTGTAACAGTGGCCAGGACGCCCAGATTCACCATCTGAACAGGAGAGGTCGCTAGCAATTGACCCGTCGACATGCCAGAGGATGTGAATGCATCTGCTGTGTAGCCGGGTCAGAAGGCACCTATAGGGAATTGGGCACACAAGGGGATTCTAGGACAGTGTAGTACTCCATTTAGTATACATGTACTTTATCTATGTGGGAATACTATGGGAGCAGGTGCAATGCTTTTGTGATGTAGAGAACAGACAGTCGGGATTGCAAGAAGAGAGGTCATACACATAGACCTGCGGAGCACGGAGCCGGATACAGTGTAACATTGCTTACACGGTACATGACGCACATGTCCACACATATACTGCACCTGACGCCTGTGGTCGGTGCCACAGGCTACGTGGACAGAGACATCACATACATGGCATGACACAGTACAGGTATGGTGACATTCTGCAGGTGTCGTACGCAGTGTGCTGGCTACTGACCAAAGGTGTCACATGTCAGCTGTGGTGCACAGTGTTCGACAGTCGGATGCTGTACCGTTATAGGAATATACCTGCATTCGCAGGGCGTACACCTCTATGGCACACACACCATTGTGTGCAGATGGGGACACCTGTCTGTGTGGTCGGCACCCTCACAAGACAATGCAGCGATGCGCCATGTCACAGGGGGTGGTCTTGCACAGGTGGCCAGTAAGGCTCACAGGTGTGGGAATGACAGGGCTGTACAATGCAGCACCACTACGGGATGGTCACCCTGTGTGGTCAGTGTCCGGTCACAACACGATATCTGCATACACCCTCTCAACAGGCAGCAGACATACACACATGTCGACACACTGACATGGTGGTGGCCACACATGTCTACACGGAGGGATGACGTGTTGCATGTACCACACCATCCACATCGGTGCACCCCACACTGAGGTAGGTACAGAGCTCTACCATGGTGTACAGTGATGTGTGGCACATAGTTCCCCCGATCTGTGGCATACATGGGCACACATTCCTGCACACATGTTGGTGCTAGGAATGCCACACCCGCTACATGTGTTTGTGCAGGCATGCAGCGGTATGTGGTGCATCCTGCGTACTACCACTGTATCCGGCAGCTGTGCCAATATCTGCACTTGGGTGGTGGTAGGGGTTAGAGTGGCAATGTGACATATGGTCGAACCCGCATGGCCGATGGGTATGCATCATGGCAGCGCTGTCATGTAAAGGCGACATAGCGGACTGTATGCACATGTCAGGGTAGGACGGTGTGTGACACACCTGTGACCAGCACCTGCACACATGCATGTGGACAGGTGTTTAAACAAATGGTGTACACACAGACTGCCATGCGTGCTGTTACTATGCCACCAAATGACGGCCCCCATGATGGGTATGCATGTGGGAGGGGTTTGCAACTGTCTTACGGACACCAGACACCGCCCCTGCATGGCTGCACCGTGCACAGTACACGTGTCACATGTATCCCCTGTTGCCATGTGTGTATGCATTGCTACGTTGTGACATGTGTGTCAACATGCATGGAACATGGACTGTGGTTTGGTATCACAGCTGTCACAGGCAAACTGTACAAGGGTATGTGTCCCTGTGAACACCGCCACACCCTGTAGGGGGTGCATACCACAGACATGTGTCCGCCTTCCCTTCGTGTGTGTATTACCACGTACGCCTGTGTCATGCATGTGGTCCATCACAGGCCTCGTATGTGTCCTGCGTGCAGTCCATGCACACAGCCTGGAAACCACATATGTGACATATCCGGACATTGTTTCACTGTGGTACAGCTGCAGTCATGTGTCATACCTGTGTCAGGCCCGTGGCATGTGTGGATCATGCCTGTCCGTGTATACCGGTACGGGTGGACTACATCACACCTGTGGGATCATTGATAGTACATGTGTACTCTGCACGACGGACGTACACCGCCACATAGTCTTCTGGACATATGTCACATGCAGTTTCTGGACCGTGAGGCATACTGCTGCACCGATAACAAGGTGCTGGCATAGCAGCTACAGTGTTCACTTCGGTGTGTACATGTTCAGCCTGCACCCATGGCGCCTGTGCTGTCATCTGTGTGTGTACGTGTGACTGCATGTGTGTCCACCCTGCGCATGTGTACGGGTTTGCCTGTCCGTGACTTGCGGTGTGTGCACTCCGTCTGCATGCCGGACGGCGCGTAGCACATACCACGTGTGAGCATGGCCGGGTCACTGTTGTGTGGCTGGACACACACGACGGTCCACAGTCTGCCTCCCATGCCGTCGCCCCATGTGTATGCATGTCTGCTCTGTGCCGATTCTAAGTGTCTGAGCATGCCCAGTAAGCAGCTGTGTAGATGGACACACAGTACAGTGCACACCGCTCCCGACTGCATTGATACCCGGTGCATGCCTGTTTCCCTGCAACTGCCACGTCTGTGGCATGGCCGGGTTGCTGTTGTGTGGCTGGACACACACGACGGTCCACAGTCTGCCTCCCATGCCGTCGCCCCATGTGTATGCATGTCTGCACTGTGCCGATTCTAAGTGTCTGAGCATGCCCAGTAAGCAGCTGTGTAGATGGACACACAGTACAGTGCACACCGCGCCCGACTGCATTGATACCCGGTGCATGCCTGTTTCTTCGCAACTGCCACGCCTGTGGCATGGCGGGTTGCTGTTGTGTGGCTGGACACACATGACGGTCCACAGTCTGCCTCCCATGCCGTCGCACCATGTGTATGCATGTCTGCTCTGTGCCGATTCTAAGTGTCTGAGCATGCCCAGTAAGCAGCTGTGTAGATGGACACACAGTACAGTGCACACCGCTCCCGACTGCATTGATACCCGGTGCATGCCTGTTTCCCTTCGCAACTGCCACGCCTGTGGCATGGCCGGGTTGTTGTGTGGCTGGACACACACGATGGTCCACAGTCTGCCTCCCATGCCATCGCACCATGTGTATGCATGTCTGCTCTGTGCCGAGTCTAAGTGTCTGAGCATGCCCAGTAAGCAGCTGTGTAGATGGACACACAGTACAGTGCACACCTTGCCCGACTGCGTTGATACCCGTGAGCATGTCTGTCTCCCTTTGCAACCGCTAGGTGTGAGAGGCATGGCCAGTACACCTGTCGGGGGTACACACGACAGTCGGCACCGATGTCTGCTACTAGGCGTGTAGCCATGGCCAATGACATCCTGCATAGCCATGGTGACCATCCAGGTGACTCATATGTGGCTGTCATGCCACATTGGCTGCCTACATCCTGCCCTGCGGGTCCCCTCTCATAGGGTATACTGTCATGTGGTGCATCCCGTATTCATGTCGTGATGTACTGCTCAGTAGTTATTTGGTATTCCCGACTGCAGCACTACCGTGTTACTGTACGGCCACCTTGGGATGGTAACAGGCTGTGTGACTGCGCACTCTGTCTTCATTCCCTATCGGACGCATTGCCTCTGCAGATGATACCACCCACCTAGGGGTATGCCTCCTGACAGTGCTGTGCTCAGTAATCCCGTAGCGCGTTCTGTAAATGCTTCATGCTGTAGTGTGTTCATGTAGGTAGGCGAGGTTCGACTCGGCCCTTCCTGTGTGTGTGTGTGTGTGTGTGTTTCCAGCTGCCTCTGCAGATGAACATGCTTTAGACGCCGCAACACATACCTTGGCTATTGCCAGCTATTCTCTTACGGGTGATGTCACCCGCCTAGAAGTATGCCTCTGACAGCGTTGTGCTCAGTAATCTCGGTAGCGCGTTCTGTAAATGCTTCATGCTGTAGTGAGTTCATGTAGGTAGGCGTAGGTTCGACTCTCGGCCCTTCCCTGTGTGTGTGTGTGTGTGTGTGTGTGTTTCCAGCTGCCTCTGCAGATGAACATGCTTTTAGATGCTTCGCAACACATACCTTGGCTATTGCCAGCTATTCTCTTACGGGTGATGTCACCTGCCTAGAAGTATGCCTCTGACAGCATTGTGCTCAGTAATCTCGGTAGCGCGTTCTGTAAATGCTTCATGCTGTAGTGAGTTCATGTAGGTAGGCGTAGGTTCGACTCTCGGCCCTTCCCTGTGTGTGTGTGTGTGTGTGTGTGTGTGTGTGTGTTTCCAGCTGCCTCTGCAGATGAACATGCTTTTAGACGCTTCGCAACACATACCTTGGCTATTGCCAGCTATTCTCTTACGGGTGATGTCACCCGCCTAGAAGTATGCCTCTGACAGCATTGTGCTCAGTAATCTCGGTAGCGTTCTGTAAATGCTTCATGCTGTAGTGAGTTCATGTAGGTAGGCATAGGTTCGACTCTCGGCCCTTCCCTGTGTGTGTGTGTGTGTGTGTGTGTGTTTCCAGCTGCCTCTGCAGATGAACATGCTTTTAGACGCTTTGCAACACATACCTTGGCTATTGCCAGCTATTCTCTTACGGGTGATGTCACCCGCCTAGAAGTATGCCTCTGACAGCGTTGTGCTCAGTAATCTCGGTAGCGTTCTGTAACTGCTTCATGCTGTAGTGAGTTCATGTAGGTAGGCGTAGGTCGGACTCTCGGCCCTTCCCTGTGTGTGTGTGTGTGTGTGTTTCCAGCTGCCTCTGCAGATGAACATGCTTTTTGACGCTGCGAAACACATACCTTGGCTATTGCCAGCTATTCTCTTACGGGTGATGTCACCCGCCTAGAAGTATGCCTCTGACAGCGTTGTGCTCAGTAATCTCGGTAGCGCATTCTGTAAATGCTTCATGCTGTAGTGAGTTCATGTAGGTAGGCGTAGGTTCGACTCTGGCCCTTCCTGTGTGTGTGTGTGTGTGTGTGTGTTTCCAGCTGCCTCTGCAGATGAACATGCTTTTAGACGCTTCGCAACACATACCTTGGCTATCAGCGGCCATTCCTTTACGGTTGTTGTCACCCACCTGTACATGTGCCACTGACGGTGGTGTGTTCGGTGGTCCATGATTCGCATTCCATACCTGTGTCATACTTTTGTGCGGTTGGGTATGTGGGGTGTGGTCAATCACCATGCCTGCCACATGTGTGTGTGTGTCCATGCTCCCAGCTGCATGGGTTCATAGGGTATGGCTTTGAGGTTTCCGCAGAACACTCATATCCTGCCGCCATCCCTGTGTTTGTGGATGGTGAGACGCAGCTCGTGTACTGCTTGTGTGCCTGCTGTGGTTGGCGACCTCCGTTGCGTGTTCTCCACGTGCACCCTGCTATGGTGTGGTGGGGTGGTGCTGTGTACATTACACTCACGGGCCTGCCACATGTGTCCGTCTGTATCTCTGTCATTGTATATCTACGTACCTATGTTGTGCCCGTAGTGCTGCTCTTGCATGGACAGCTGTCTTTCCCATGTATCGCATATTTGCACGGCTGACACATAGAACTGTGGTATGTTGCATATCCACTCATTGTCCATGCACCGTCCGTATTCCAGAACACCCTAAAGACATCTGCTGGATATCGTGGCAGACAGCTATCCTTGCTGTCCTGACACTGTACCCATACCGCCATACACCTTGTGTGTACTTGCCTATTTATGGTGTGTGTATGTCTACCTGTGCTGTATGCATGGCGGTGTGTGTGTCCCGCTATAGCCATCTGTGCAGGTGTCGCCACTATGGGTAATCCTTGTGGACCGCTGTTTCATGTGCACGTCTGCACATACCTGCAGACCGTACTACCCCTCCTACGGCAGCGGCCTTAGATCGACTGCTGCCCTAGGCTGTAGGGCTCCATGGCGCCACCACCACAACACATGGTGACCCATCTTGGTATACCTACATGACACACCTACTAGACAGGTGGCCCTACTAGTGCGGCGCCTTGGGCAGCCGCAGGATTGGCGTATGCCTACGGCCGGCTATGAGCACATCACAAGGCATACGTCTACATTCGGTGTTTTATGATGTCTAGGTTATAATACCAGAGGGGGGACCTCATCAGCTATGCTATAGAATGCGGATTTAGATGGATTAGTAGGTGGAGGGTTGGCCACACACCAGGGCTGACCGACGGAACACTGATGAGGCCTCTTTTGAGAAGCAGGTGGATCAAACCCCCGTAACAGGAATGTAGTTTAGGTACAGATGTAGAGTTAACACACATTTGTCCACTCTTTCAGTTCTGTACCGCTGTATTACAGTGATATGCTATGCATATCTTCCATATACATTGTTAGATCTTTGATTGATGAGTATTCGGCATAGTACAATATCATATAATACATGTGTTAATAGGATGCTTTCTGAGATGTTAACATATGTGTGTGTGGTTAACATTGCGTCTGTGCTTTCTATGCTGTGGTTACATGTTCATTGTTTGCATAGAAAGTAACAAATGGAAGTGTAAGGGGGGATATTTAAAGCCTGGATGCTTCTATGTTATGTGTAAGTCTCATGGAGCCTACATGTCTATGAAGTAACCTTTGTATACCATATGTGACCTGTCGTGGACAAAATGTCTACGTTGACTGTTTCATCTACCTATGTGTGACTTGGTTTGTGTGCCATAAGGTGCCAGCGGGTCTTTGATGTTGATTAGGTGTATTCCATGGTCAATTGACATTAATCCTATTAATTCACTGAAGGATGTTCTTCATTGGTGGGAACGCCATAGTTTGACCAGCGTATGGCTTTCCTAGCTGACGTTGATATTGTGCCATTGGTATGTGTTCCACAGGTCACCCATTTGTTCCGCGGTATGGAAGCGTGTGATCCCCATTTTGGTGCTGGCAGATTGAGTGCTGTGTACGCCGGTATTCGCACAGCGGTCTGGCTATGTATGGGGAGTGTCTACTGTAGTCCCTATCTGTATTTCCTGTGTTATGCCTCACTGCAGCTGTGTGGTTCCGCCAGGTTTGCAGTTATGGGTGCCATCTTGGTCCTACGCTTGTCCATCCCTAGCGATTGCCTACTGGACACTGGTATGGAACAGTACACATTTCACACCTGCATTTAGCATTAGCCGTGGATGCTTTGCACAATCAGTGGGGAGTAAGGCACGTGCTACCCACATCCCTCCCACGGTGCGGGACAACGTATTATCTGCCAAACAACACCGAGCCCCGTTTCTGCATACCCAGGATCCCATGGCTGCAACCCTCGACGGTACCCATTACACATCCGGCATGTGTGGGAATGGGATGTGGACGCACCTCTATGGACTCTACAATCTGGGAATATCTGTTCATATGTCCTGCATTCCGTGGACAGTTGTCATCAACCCTGAACACGCTGGGGGTGCATATGTCTGGCTGTACCGTAGTCACGGCTGTCAGTTCTTCTGGGTCTCTCGATCGCAGCTGGTTGACATTGCACGGATGAATCTCTGGGGTCCTACTATGAACACCATTGTGCATATGTACAGTGTAGACCTTGTTGGACTGTGTCCATCTGGCTAGTGGGTTTGACTGCTGCTGTATGTTCCCCAATCGCGGATGTCTGCTTGCTACCCATATTATGTAGTGCTACGTTAACCAGGTTATTCTAAACTGTAACCGGATGGTGTAAATCCAATGATGCAGGCTAGGAAATGCTTTAACTAATCCTCAGATGTCCCATTAGGATATTTCCGCCACTGTATTGTCAAAATGACACTACCAAAACATGTAGATCCTATTAATTCATTGAAGGATGTTCTTTATAAGCGTGAACGCCATAGTTTAAGGATCCTATGACTTTCCTAGTTGACGTTGTTGGTGTGCCATTTGTATGTGTTCTGCAGGTCGCCCATTTGTTCCGCGGTATGGAAGCGAGTGATCCCCATTTCCTTGCTGGCAGATTGAGTGCTGTGTACGCCGGTATTCGCACGGCGGTCTGGCTTTGTATGTGGAGTCTCTACTGTAGTCCCTATCTGTATTCCCTGTGTTATGCCTTACTACAGCTGTGTAATTCCACCAGGTTTGCAGTTATGGCTGCCATCTTGGTCGTACGTTTGTCCATCCTTGGGAAATGCCTACTGGACACTGGTATAGGGCTGTACCCATTTCACAGCTGCATTTAGCATTTTCCGGTGGATGATTTTCATTATTGGTGGGGGTAAGGCATGTGCTATACCCACATCCCTCCCACGGGGCGGGACAACGGATTATCTGCCAAACAACACCGAGCCCCATTTCTGCATACCCACGATCCCATGGCTGCAGCCCTCGATGGTACCCATTATACATTCTTCATGTTTGCGGGACTGAGATGTGGATGCACATCTATGGACACGCCATATGGGTATTTCTGCTCATATGTTCTGCATTTCATGGACACCTGTCATCAACCTTAAACACGCTGGTGGTGCATATGTCTAACTGTGCCGTAGTCATGGCTGTTACGCCTTCAGCGTCGCTTCCTCCATCACGTTTATATTGCATAGGGTTAAATTTTTGGGTCCTACAATGGACACCAATGTGCATATGTAAAGTGTAGAACCTGTTGGACTGTGTCCATCTGGCCAGTGGGTTTGACTGCTGCTGTATGTTCCCAATTCGCGGGTGTGTTTGACTACACATATTATGTAGTGCTACGACATCCAGGTCTTTCAAACCTGAAACCGAATGGTGTACATCCAAAGATGCAGGTTAGCAACTGCTTTACATAATCCTCAGAAGTCACAATACGAAATATCCGCCACTGTATTGTCAAAATAACACCACCATGACATGTGGATCCTATTAATTCATTGAAGGATGTTCTTTATATGTGGGTATGCCATAGCTTGACCATCCTATAACCTTCCTAGTTGACGTTGTTGGTGTGCCATTAGTATGTGTTCCGCAGATCGCCCATTTGTTCCGCAGTATGGAAGCGAGTGAACCCCATTTTCTTGCTGGCAGATTGAGTGCTGTCTACGCCGGTCTGGCTTTGTATGGGGGGGGGTGTACTGTGGTCCCTATCTGTATTTTCTGTGTTATGCCTTACTGCACCTGTGGAATTACACCGGGTTGCAGTTATGGGTGACCATCTTGGTCGACGCTTGTCCGTCCATGGGAAATGCCTACTGGACACTGGTATAGGGCTGTACACATTTCACAGCTGCATTTAGCATTCTCCGTGGATGATTTGCATTATTAGTGGGGAGTAACGCATATGCCATACCCACATCCCTCACACGGGCGGACAACGGATCATCTGCCAATCAACACCGAGCCCCATTTCTGCATACCCACGATCCCATGGCTGCAACCCTCGACAGTACCCATTGCACATCCTCCATGTGCGGAATGGGATGTGGACGACTTCTATGGACTCGACAATCTGGGGATTTCTGTGCATATGACCTGCATTTCATGGACAGTTGTCATCAACCTTGAACACGCTGGTGGTGCATATATGTAGCTGTGCCGTAGTCATGGCTGTCACTTCATCTGGGTCTCTAGATCGCAGCAGGTTGACATTGCATACGGATAAATTTTTGGTCCTACAATGGACACCAATGTGCATATGTAAAGTGTAGAACTTATTGGACTGTGTCCATCTGGCCAGTGGGTTTGATTGCTGCTGTATGTTCAGCAATCACGGATGTCTGTTTGAGTACCCATATTATGTAGTGCTACGTAAACCGGTTTTCCGCCACTGAACCCAAATGGTGTAATTCCAATGATGCAGGCTAACAATTGCTTTAACTAATCCGCAGATATCCCATTGGGACATTCCCGCCTCTGTATTGTCAAATTAACACCACCAATACATGTAGATCCTATTAATTCATTGAAGGATGTTCTTTATATGTGGGTACGCCATAGCTTAACCATCCTATAACCTTCCTAGTTGACGTTGTTGGTGTGCCATTAGTATGTGTTCCGCAGGTCGCCCATTTGTTCCGCGGTATGGAAGCGAGTGATCCCCATTCTCTTGCTGGCAGATTGAGTGCTGTGTACGCCGGTATTCGCACGGCGGTCTGACTTTGTATGTGGAGTCTCTACTGTAGTCCCTATCTGTATTCCCTGTGTTTTGCCTTACTACAGCTGTGTGATTCCACCAGGTTTGCAGTTATGGGTGCCATCTTGGCCGAACGTTTGTCCATCCATGGGAACTGCCTAATGGACACTGGTATAGGGCTGTACACATTTCACAGCTGCATTTAGCATTCTCCGGTGGATGATTTGCATTATTAGTGCGGAGTAACGATATGCCATACCCACATCCCTCACGGGCGGACAACGGATCATCTGCCAATCAACACCGAGACCCATTTCTGCATACCCACGATCCCATGGCTGCAACCCTCGACAGTACCCATTGCACATCCTCCATGTGTGCGGGAATGGGATGTGGGCACACTTCTATGGACTCGACAATCTGGGGATTTCTGTGCATATGACCTGCATTTCATGGACAGTTGTCATCAACCTTGAACACGCTGGTGGTGCATATATGTAGCTGTGCCGTAGTCACGGTTGTCACTTCATCTGGGTCTCCTGATCGCAGCAGGTTGACATTGCATACGGATAAATTTTTGGGTCCTACAATGGACACCAATGTGCATATGTAAAGTGTAGAACTTATTGGACTGTGTCCATCTGGCCAGTGGGTTTGATTGCTGCTGTATGTTCAGCAATCACGGATGTCTGTTTGAGTACCCATATTATGTAGTGCTACGTAAACCGGGTTTTCCGCCACTGAACCCAAATGGTGTAATTCCAATGATGCAGGCTAACAATTGCTTTAACTAATCCACAGATATCCCATTGGGACATTCCCGCCTCTGTATTGTCAAATTAACACCACCAATACATGTAGATCCTATTAATTCATTGAAGGATGTTCTTTATATGTGGGTACGCCATAGCTTAACCATCCTATAACCTTCCTAGTTGACGTTGTTGGTGTGCCATTAGTATGTGTTCCGCAGGTCGCCCATTTGTTCCGCGGTATGGAAGCGAGTGATCCCCATTCTCTTGCTGGCAGATTGAGTGCTGTGTACGCCGGTATTCGCACGGCGGTCTGACTTTGTATGTGGAGTCTCTACTGTAGTCCCTATCTGTATTCCCTGTGTTTTGCCTTACTACAGCTGTGTGATTCCACCAGGTTTGCAGTTATGGGTGCCATCTTGGCCGTACGTTTGTCCATCCATGGGAAATGCCTAATGGACACTGGTATAGGGCTGTACACATTTCACAGCTGCATTTAGCATTCTCCGTGGATGATTTGCATTATTAGTGGGGAGTAACGCATATGCCATACCCACATCCCTCCCACGGGCGGACAACGGATCATCTGCCAATCAACACCGAGCCCCATTTCTGCATACCCACGATCCCATGGCTGCAACCCTCGACAGTACCCATTGCACATCCTCCATGTGTGCGGAAATGGGATGTGGACGCACATCTATGGACTCGACAATCTGGGGATTTCTGTGCATATGTCCTGCATTTCATGGACAGTTGTCATCAACCTTGAACACGCTGGTGGTGCATATATGTAGCTGTGCCGTAGTCACGGCTGTCACTTCATCTGGGTCTCTCGATCGCAGCCGGTTGACATTGCGTACGGATAAATTTTTGGGTCCTACAATGGACACCAATGTGCATATGTAAAGTGTAGAACTTATTGGACTGTGTCCATCTGGCCAGTGGGTTTGACTGCTGCTGTATGTTCAGCAATCACGGATGTGTGTTTGCCTACCCATATTATGTTGTGCTACGACACCCATGTTTTACTACGATTAACCCAAATGGTGTTAATGTAATGCTGCAGGTTGGCAACTGCTTTAAGTAATCCTCAGAAGGCCCAGTAGGACATATACGCCACTGTATTGTCAATATAACACAGCCAGAACATGTAGACCCTATTAATTCATTGAAGGATGTTCTTTATAAGCGGGAACGCCAGTGTTTAAACATCCTATGACCTTCCTAGTTGACGTTGTTGGTGTGCCATTGGTATGTGTTCCACTGGTCGCCCATTTGTTCCGCAGTATGGCAGCGAGTAATCCCCATGTTGTTGCTGGCAGATTGAGTGCTGTGTACGCCGGTATTCGCACGGCGGTCTGGATTTCTATGGGGAGTGTCTACTGTAGTTGCCATCTGCATTTCCTGTGTTATGCCTTACTGCAGCTGTGTAATTCCACCGGCTTGCAGGTATGGGTGCCATCCTGGTCGTAGGCTTGTCCATCCATGGGGATTGCCTACTGGACACTGTTATGGCCTGTACACATTCCACACCTGCATTTAGCATTATCCGTGGATGCTTTGCATTATTAGTGGGGAGTAGGTCATGTGCTACACCCACATCACTCCCACGGGCGGACAACAGATTATCTGCCAAACAACACCGAGCCCCATTTCTGCATACCCAAGATCCCATGGCTGCAACCCTCGACAGTACCCATTACACATCCTTCATGTGTGCGGACTGGGATGTGGACGACATGTATGGACACGCCGATCTGGGGATTTCTGTTCATATGTCCTGCATTTCATGGACACCTGTCATCAACCTTAAACACGCTGGTGGTGCATATGTCTAACTGTGCCATAGTCACGGCTATCGCATCATCTGGTGGTCGGAAACGGCTGGATGGAGTTCTGTTAGAAGGTATTTTTGGGTCCTACAATGGACACCAATGTGCATATGTAAAGTTAGATGTTGCTGGACTGTGTCCAACTGGCCAGTGGTTTTGACTGCTGCTGTATGTTCCCCAATCGCGGATGTCTGTTTGACTACCCATTCTACGTGGTGCTACGTAAACCAGGTGTTTTAGAACTGTGAACAAATGGTGTACATCCAAAGATGCAGGTTAGCAACTGCTTTAAATAAACCTCAGACGTCCCAATAGGACATATCCGTCACTGTATTTTCAACATAACACCACCAGAACATGTTGATCCCCTATGTATTCATTGAAGCATGTTTTCTTTATAGGTGGGAACGCCATAGTTTACATATCCTAGTTGACGTTGTTGGTGTGCCATTAGTATGTGTTCCACAGGTCGCCCATCTGTTCCGCAGTATGGTAGCGAGTGCTCCCCATTTTGTTGCTGGCAGATTGAGTGCTGTGTACGCCGGTGTTCGCACGGCGGTCCAACTTTGTATGGGGAATGTCAACTGTAGTCCCTATGTGTATTTCCTGTGTTATGCCTTACTGCGGCTGTGTAATTCCACCGGGTTTGCAGTTATGGGTGCCATCTTGGTCGCACGCTTGTCCATCCATGAGAATTGCCTACTGGACACTGGTATAGGGCTGTACACATTTCACACCTGCATTTAGCATTCTCCGGTGGATGCTTTGCATTATTAGTGGGGAGTAAGGCAGGTGCTACGCCCACATCCTTCCACGGGACGGGACAATGGATTATCTGCCAAACGACACCGAGCCCTGTTTCTACATACCCAGGATCCCTTGGCTGCAACAGTCGACAGTACCCATTACACATCCTTCATGTGTGCGGGACTGGGATGTGGACGCACTTCTATGGACTCGGAACTCTGGGGATTTCTGTGCATATGTGCTGCATTTCATGGACAGTTGTCATCAACATTGAACACGCTGGTGGTGCATATGTCTAGCTGTGCCGTGGTCATGACTGTCGGTTCTCGTGGTTGGACGATGAAGGCTGGCACGTATTCCGTACGGGACAATTTTTGGGTCCTACAATGGACACCAATGTGCATATGTAAAGTGTAGAGCTTGTCGGACTGTGTCCATGTGGCCAGTGGTTTTGACTGCTGCTGTGTGTTCACCAATCGCGGATGTCTGCTTGACTACCCATAGTGTGTAGTGCTACGGAAACCATGTTTTCCAAAACCGAACCAAATGGTGTACATCCAATGATGCAGGTTAACAACCGCTTTAATTAATCCCCAGAGGTCCCAGTAGGGAAGTATCGCCACTTTATTGTCGGAATGACACCACCATACCAGGTAAATCACGGGCACTTTGGCCCGGTCTTACCGCCATTTGCAAGTGTAATTAGCAGACACGTGTCAATACATGTATAATAATACATATTGTAATACCGACGTTAATCTATGTTATTTGGACAATGGCTTCTGCTATTGACATACGTTGCTGTGGGTGTTGCCGGTTACCATACACATGGCTTTCTCAAAGGCCGAATTCACAATTCTGAACACTACTGTGGTCTCCTTTAAGGACCCTGAGCCAGTGGTCAACAGTACTCAAGCCACTGCATCACTTACATATGCCTTCTACCGGTACCTACAGGACTGCATGGATCAGGCATTCCCTTACCCAACTGTGGTTCATTGTACCAATGCCAAGCATCCAGTGTGGTGTACCCCAGCCATACACAAGCTGTACAACGAGAGGAGGTGGCTACTACAAGGCAGAGCAGACACCTTGTGAGGTATGACACCCTTGCTCATTATATGTGTAGAGCTACAGGCTGTCATGACATGGTCCGGGCAGGTTCCACAGATATATCTCCATGGACTCGGCAGACAATCATACAGCCTTCATTTGCTATGCTGGACACCTGGGAGGTAACTCACACATATGCTCTGACTGGGTTCACAATGATGTGGAGTTTACTGAACATACACACATTGCCAACATACGGGCTGACAGGTTCGGTGAAGACATCTCCACCCCCCCCCCACATGGAGAGATGTCTGTACCAGCGGTTTGTGGTCCCCGAATGTTCTGTAACGCACGGGTGGGACATGCTCTCCAGGGTAGTGAACATAGCATCCATGGGACCAGCTGGTGTCCCGACTGTGTACTCCGCGATCTCATTGAGGAATTAGACCCACAGTTAGGACAGCTGTTTATTCTTAGCCTCACCTCGGGTAACGTATTCAAGTTGTGTCGCACGGCGACTGTAGTCCCACTTCACAGGGCCAGTGCCTCCACTGACCCTGGTTATTACTGTCCCATTACCATGAGAAGACTTATCTGCAAAGACATGGGGAGGGATCATACTGCGGCCCGTAGATGACGACATAGGGGACCTGCATACTTTGCATCCAACCCAGTTTGGCTTGGTCAGGGGCGGTTCATGCGTTTAAATCCTGGTTGACGTTTTAGGGACAGTCACCGAGGCCATTGATGGGGGACTTGCAGTCCATACAGCCTACCTCGACCTGGCAAAGGCCTTCAACACAATACCCCCCTGCGGTATCATTGATAAACGCATCGGCTTGGATGTGAACACGCATATCGCAGGATGGGTTGCAAACTGGCTAGGTGACACGACCCACGCGGTCATAGTTGCTGGCAGCATGTCGGACTTACTGCCTGTCACAGGCGGTGTCCCACGGGCTCTGCCCTGGGTCCACTCTTTTCTACATCTACATTTCCACAGTACAAGCACACACAGGGGTGTTATGGCTGACATTGTTTGTAGATGACTGCGTACCGTGTGCCATAGTGGGACGGACATCTGACACAGATATCCTTCAAAGGGGCCTCCCAGATATGTATATCTGCTGTCAGGGACATGGCCTACAGCTAAATGCCAGGTAATGCATAGTCATACCCGTCGAGAAGAACGAGGTCACCCCTGTCCGGCATATGGGTGGCAGTCCACTGAGCACGGGGTAATTACCAGGGATCTGGGGACCCAGGTTGTCGGTCACCATTCGCTCGACACACACGCTTGCTATCGTGGTTCGGTAGAACTTCTACATTGCCCACCTGATCGTGCAGGGATTCACATCTAGATCAGGGTAGGTCATCGTCTCCTTGTACTCATTACATGTTACACCTATGATTGAGTACATTGCCCCATTCGGAGGGTATCTGACCCGACACCTACAGCAGCTGGGAAGGCCCCATAGGTTAATCGTCAGACAGATGCAGGGTGTCAGGGATTTGTGTTATGCTGCCCCACTGTTAGGACTCCTGCTCCATTCAGTCACATACCTCTTGTTCGGTGTTGACCTGTGCCTGACATACGAGGCCATGTCGACCCATATTTGATGACTATGCTTCACCTACTGGATCTACATCCCTCGGAACCACAAGGGCAGGTGACGTGAACCTTGACACGGTCATTAATAGGATGTGTTGGAGTGACACATACGTCACCCAGACACTCACTATGCTGTGGATCTACATCACAGTACATGTGAGGCAGAGAACCTTGCTAGCCTTGTTCGAGGGGGATCTTGTCCGTTGGATGGGGATTGCAGATATACCCCAGGGATTACATCATTGTCACTGCTTGACAGAGGTACAGCAATATAATAGGCATTTTATCTCCGGACCGGAGGGTTGGCAAAGGAATCCTAACTATGGCCTAGGGTTATGGCTGACCTTGGGTAGATAGCCTACTCTGTACCTATGGACCTATGAACCTATGTTCATAGTTTGTCCCATTCACACTTGTCTATCCCCTATCCTCTTTCTCATGTGTATATTTCTGTGGCACGTGATTGACCTCTGTATTACCTGCAGGTATGCTGTCTACAGTGCACATACGTCACGGTTGATTACAGTGTATCTGTGTCCCTACCTCTGTGATACTGAGGACTACCACACATCCTTCACAGCATTACATGCATATGTCCATTCTATTATTCTTTGGCCTATGGGGGTGTTAAGGCAACGGTTACACGTGTCCCTGTTTGTGCGCTGCGTCATGGTGGTCTTTGACCAGCCTCCGTTGGTCGTGGGATGGACGGTAGTGTTGGTGTGTGTTTGGCATGTGTTTTCACTGCCGGTACATCTGTGGGAGGTGGGGTTGGCACATGTTCCTCTTTGCAGGGGCCCCATCCTGGAGTTTTGTGTCATGCATCTACACTTGGCACGTGCCATATGTCCTGTGCTATTCCCACAGTCGTGTATGCCTTCATGCATTACTACTGCGTGTTACTGGCTGTTTGTATGTGGTACACATGGCTATTATGGTGGTTGGCTTGGCCTATTCCCATGCTATGACATACACATCTGTCAAATAAGTTGTTAAAATCAGACTGTAAAAATCATTAGGCTTTTCAAAATGACAGTCAATAACACAGGAAGCTCAAGTTCAAAACGTTTTACTAGTGTACACCAGGAGGCAAAAACTATACAGTACAAGTATAGAGTTTTGTCTGACTCTATACAGGAAGCAACTTTGTTTATATTGTGTTTACAATCAGCTTTTGCCCACCTTACTGACGTGGTCAGTCACAGGGCATTTACATCACTATAGTCCACAATATTCTATTCATAAGAAGGTGCTGAGGTAATGCTTTTAAAAGTTTTCCCATGAGAATAACACAGCCTTGCAAGGCACCTGGTCAATTACAATGTCCTTCTGTAAATGTTGCTCTTTCAAGGTTCCAGGCCTGTTCGAATACAATAGTCAGTTCATTTCTTAATACGTTCCTTTGTCTCTCTGGTAAGCAGCTGTACTCTATCTTCGATAGAGCTCACAAGGCCATCCTCCTCAGTGGAAGGAAGAAAGATATACATGTACATACATTTATTTTTCTCTAACCCAGCAGATAATTAATGCTGAAAGACATAAGCCTGCTGAACTGGTTACTGCCAGGGTCAGAGTTCAATCACACTGCAGCTAAGCTTCAGGCAATTACATGCAAGATCATTTCTACTGCCATATTGTAAAATAGAATAAAATGCATTATATACTATTTGCTTCTAAACTAGCACTTCATATATGTTTAGATATATATTTTTCTAACATTCTCCCTCCTTTTAATGCTTTTTATTCTATCCAGAAACATAAACAACATTATTTCATTCCCTAGCCTCTTCCTCTCTGGAACTTTTAACTAGGCAAGTCATTTGTTTTACATTTCAGAAAGAATTTCATTTGGTATTAACAGATTCAACTCCAGGTCTTGATACATAGTCTCGGTTACAGATACGTCAACAAAGTCCCTAACTAATCCTTTCATACAAGGTATCCCGCAACAGACACATGCTCCCAATATGAGCAAAACAACACAAATGGCAATCAAGATATTCATTAGGATTGAACCCCATCCACCAAATAGATTCTGGAAAAAGTTCGTCAGTGGGTTTGGGCCTGGTTCCGCCATGGCTGATACCTGCTGTATTACCTCTAGGTGGTCGTTGATCTCGTGCTTATTATCTGGTATGTACGCACAGCATTCTTCTTTGATAAGCGCCAAGACGCACCACCTCTCGCCAGGGTGCAGTCAAGAGCCATTCGATTTTGTAGCACAACAGTTCTCATTGCATTCAGTTCATCAGTCACAAGTTCGAGAGCGGAAAAGTCGCATTGCTCATTACTTCGAGAGGTTTTGACAACTTCCTCAGTTCCCAGATTGATTTGACTGCTCCATAGGCTGGGATTATTCCAGCCCAGGATATAACACTGTCACTCAAGTCCATATGAGTCAATTTTTCTTTATCTCTTACGGATGAATGATCTTTCCAACCAGCTTCGATTTTACCCACTGGATTAGTAGGTTTCTCGACTGAGTTCCCAGTTCTTCGAGCTATATCTCTTACATTTCGTATCTTACCCAGAGGCAATTCTGCAGTATGTCTTATGGCTGGAACCAGATAACCCAAAAAACAACTGCCGGACCAATTCTCAGGTAACCATTGATATGCTTTTTTCCCACAAACAAAATAACAATTTTCTACTTTAGTACTGATGCGGGTTAACTCTGAATGAAACATTTTCCTGTCTATAACAGACAACTGTTTATACAATTCAGGATTTTTCTGCACATCTTTCAACGTTGTTCTCATTAAGCTTAAATACGAATCATAATTCGTGCTACAACTAGTACTCTGATCTTTGGCTTTTATATAACATTTGTAAGACACAGTTATGTTACAATTACTCCAACCAACTTGGAGTGTATCATTTTATAAAACAAACAATTCCTTTTTGTGTAACAGGTAAGTACAGTGCCACTTTGTCCTGTGATCTCACAGAACCTGTATCAAAAAGTAGATTTTCACAAGTCTCATTTATCCCCAAGGGGACAGCAGACATCAACAGTCCTCCATATGCTGTAGGTATGGCAGTACAAACCCAGCAATTTGAAATGTTCATAGTCTCTACATACACACGCTTCATGGCTAGGTATGTGTTAAAGTTTGGATGCCAATCTGTGGCCAGTTCATCACGTTTCATTATTTATATCTGTGTAGTTATATGCAGGAAAAATCCCAGCAAAAGAAAAGTCACCACAAACATGGTTAATAGGTGTATGATCAGTAGGACAGTAAACCAATGTCTTTGGGGTTGCTTTGTATTTTTATACACTCTGCCCCTGGTCATTCTGTCTCTGTGGTATATCGGCTACAAAATGTTTATCAAACTGAAAATTCTTTACCGGTTTGCAATGGGTCAGGTGAACCCAGGACGACCTCTCCGCAACCTTTACTGCAGTAGGCGTTGCCAACAGTACCTGGTACGGACCTTCCCACTTTGGACTCGTCCAGTTATTTGTTTTGATAACTTTCAACCACACCCAGGATCCTGGAGTCAGCACTGCGTCCGGCTTCATTTGTTCTTTATCTGAAAAAGAGTTTAACTGCAAAACAGTCTTATTGGTTAACAATCTTTTCATATAACTGGCTAATGAGCCATCGACCTCCAGCTCTGCAGGCATGAGAGCTTTCCACTGTGGCACATAATATGCCCTTCCAAATACTACTTCAAAGGGGACAAACCCTTTACATTTGGAACTGTTCTCATGCTCAGCAATGCTAGAGGTAGACAGCAAATCCAATTCTTCTGAGTCTCACTCATCAACTTCCTCAACTTATTTTTCAAAATCCCATTGTACCTCTCCACCAGTCCTGCTGACTGTGGGTGGTAAGCGCAATGATTCTTCAAGGAAATCCCAAAGAATCTCCCAGGTTGCTGGATTGTCTGGTTCACAAAATGTGTTCCATTGTCACTATAGATTCTTTCCGGTATGCCAGATCTAGGAATTATTTCTTTTACTAGGGCCTTTGCCACTGTTGCTGCATCCGGATTCCTGGTTGGAAAAGCTTCTACCCATTTTGAAAACATATCTATAATCACTAAACAGTATTTCTTCCTTCACATTTATTCAGTTCTATAAAATCCATACAAATAGTATGGAACGGATATGGTGGTGTAGGGAAACTCCCTCGCTCGGTTGGAATGCTCCCTGTGCATGATGTTTACTGCAAATATGACACGCTGCACAAAATGTTTGTGTGTAGTTCAGAATCTGTATGTTTGGAATATTCTGTTAACTAACTGTACCATCCCCTGTTGAGACATGGCTCTGCCCATGGCTCAACACAGCCGCATATCTAATTAAATTAGACGGTAATATTGGCTTTTTCTCTTTGGAGATGTACAGTCCTTCTTCAAGGATTGCTCCTCGCCTTACCCACTTCTGTTTTTCTGTTTTCGTAGTTAATGTTTGCATTGTTTTTAACATTTCTAAATCTAAAATCTCAGAGGGTTGTAATTCCTCATTCAAAAGAAAGTTTCTGAGTGTGAGGCTGCTTGTTTTGCAGCTGCATCAGCTCGTGCATTACCTTTTGAAATCTTATCCTGTTGCTTTGTATGAGCTGCACATTTACAAATAGCTACTTTAGTAGGTAACTGAATGGAATCTAATAAATTCAAGATTAATTGCGCATGATTAATCGGTTTACCAGTGGATGTTATCATTCCCTATTCTTCCACTGCTGCGCAAAAACATGCACTGTAGAGAAAGCATACTGACTATCAGTATATATGTTCACACATCTGTTTTTCGCTAGAGTGCAAGCACGTGTTAAAGCTATCAATTCTGCTGCTTGAGCAGACAAGTTATGCTGCAGGGGTTGGGCTTCTACAATCTCAATATCAGTAACTACTGCATAACCTACTAGATTCTTTCCTGTAGGACCCTTTCTACATGATCCGTCCACATAAAATGTCACCTCTGCATCATCTAAGGGTATATCAGTAAGATCCTGTCTGGGTAAAGTTATTTGCTCCATTTCCTGTAGGCAACTGTGTGGTGTGCCATCCACAGGAGTCGGAAGTAACGTTGATGGATTTAATGTTGTACAACGCTCAATCACCATATGAGGTTGACTCAGGAGTATGGTCATACAAGAAAGATGTCTAGTAGGGGACAGGAATGCTATTTTCTCTTGCAGCTAAATTATCTGAACTGCATGAGGCACTCTCAAAGTGAGAGGGTGGAATAATACCATTGATGCCGAAGCCTGTACTGCCATAGCAGCTGCAACAACTGCCTGTACACAATGTGGCAATGACCGTGCCACTGGGTCCAACTGCGATGAGTAGTAAGCTATGGGGCGTTGCTTACTTCCATGCTGTTGCGTCAAGACTGACGTCATATATCCCTGCTTACAATCTACAGTCTGAAAAAATCTCTTATGATAATTCGGGAGCCCTAAAACTGATGATGAAGCTATCAATCGTTTTAGTCTGCAGAAAGCTGTTTCTGCTACTGGAGTCCAATGTAGTATATCTTGTGCTGCCATAGGTGTATTAAAGATTAAAGCAGCCAATGGAGCCGATTCCAAAGCATAGTTTGGTATCCAGCTTCGACAAAAGTTAGTCGTCCCCAGGAAGGACATCATTTCCTTCTTGGTAGTTGGCTTGGGTGCTTGTAAAATTGCTGCCTTCCTATCTTCATCTAATGTTCTACCCTCCTTGGATACCACATATCCCAGGTACTTGACCTGTATTCTCCAAAGTTGCAATTTATGCTTGTTTACTTTATGTCCCTGTTCTGCTAAATATTTCAATAATGCTATTGTATCTTCCCTACATTGCTGCTGGGTAGGGGCCGCAAGCAGGATGTCATCCACATAAAGTAGAACTTGACTGCCCCCGGGTGGAGTAAACCCCGCCAGGTTGCTAGCCATCTCCTGTGCAAATATTGTTGGACTTTCACAGTATCTCTGCGGTAGCCGAGTATAGGTGTATCTGTTACCCTGAATGTAAAAGCAAACCAATACTGACTATCTGGATGTATAGGTATTGAAAAGAAAGCATTGCTTATATCTACCACGGTAAAATACTTCTGTTGCGGCTTCAAATCATTCAATAAAGTGTGGGTCTGGCACCGTAGGTGCCCTAGGTATTATTGCATGATTTACAGCTTGTAAATCCTGTACCATCCGCCATTCCCCGTTTGCTTTTCTAACAGGAAATAGAGGGGTATTGCATGGTGAATCTAAAGATTCTACCAGTATCCCTTTCTTGAGTAGTGCCGCTATGATAGGCTTGATTCCCTGCTCTGCATCCTTCCTCAAAGGGTATTGTTTCTTTTGCGGTCTAAATGCTGACTTCGGTGTAATGGTTACTGGACCTGCTGTCCGAATAAGCCCTACATCTGATTTCCTGTTGACCAAAGAGTGCTTGGTATGTCACACAAGGCTCTCTTCTTCTTTAACAAGAACACCAATCAGCTGTCCTCACTCTGCTGTAAGTGTACAGCTGGACGTTTTGCATTAGCCAATTTAATTTTTGCTTCTGTATTCCCTGTTCTGACAATTCTAAGTCGATTTGCCTTTCCCATCTTGTCACTTTTTCACCCAGGTCCACCCATCTGACATTTTTATGTTTGGTTACACTGACATGCGGTAGCCTGTTGGACTTATATAATCCCATGAATTCCTGAGGTAATGAACAACTCACCACACTATTACCCTCAGTATCCCAGTACAAGGTTCGTAACACTAGTCTATTGGCAGGATTTCTGAACAATTTTTGCTCATATTCCTTATCAGGCCCTGGTGTGCTACAATAGTACAGAGTACAATGTAACAAATGCTGCTGATCAATGTGAAAGGAGGGTACCTTACTGATGGCTACGTTCATCAGTTCCTCGGTTACTGCCCCTGGACCAGTCGTGACTAGGTCCTGGCTGTACCAATAATAGGTTTCACCCTCCGATCGCACCACAAAAGTATCCATTTGCCTTTGTGCCTCCATACCCTTCATGGTAGGAACTACTGCTATGCCAAAGAGCTGCATAAGGTCTCTCCCCAGTAAATTTACTGGACATTTTGCAGAAAGTACTATTTTACTTCTCTGGGTCATACCTGAAACAGGGTCAGTTATTGCTATATCATGGGAAAGTGGTTCCCTGTATAGCTGCCCGCTTGCTGCTTTCACTAATATGTAGTCAGGTGATTCAGAGTGTTCCGGTAACTTTGAAGGGTGTATCAAAGTTCGTGATGCTCCTGAATCACACAAAAATCTCACTTCCCTCCCCTCCACCAGAAGTGTAACTTCCGGTTTTGTGTCCGCCAAATAGAGCTCCAAGCTCAACAAGGCTAAATCTAAAACTTCGCTTTCCTCATTTTCTACATCTGTTTGCACTTCCTTTATTCCTTCTACTGCGTTTACATTTTCTCCCTGCCCATTAGTCTCTCCTGATGACTGTTGAACGTTGTGACTGTCATATAGTCAATCCTCATCACTTCTATCCTTCCCTTCCGTAGACGTTTTTTTATTCAACCTGCAATCCCTTGCTAAATGTCCCCTCTTCCCGCACTTAAAGCACTCACCTTTTCTCTTTCTTTCCTCAAACACCTCTGAGTCTCTGTCAGAGCGCTTATTGCCCTGAGTGTTTCTCTTACCCTTTTACCTGACTGTACTACAAAGACTTCTGCTCTCTTCAGCTGTGAAGACCTGCCTTCTTTTTCTTCTTACTGTTAAAATGTCTTTCAGCATGCCTAGCATACTCCAGTAAGGCTTGTAGCCTACTGCTCGGTGATCTATCATATGCTTTGTAATAAAGCTACTGATAGGGGCAATGCAACCTTTCAAAAATGCATTTTTCAACTGTTGTTCATATGAACTATCATTTTTCTGATTTTCAGGAATAGGCATACCACTATGGTTATTGAAACATTCTAATAATCTACCATAGTATCCATCTACAGTTTCATTATCTTGTTGTATGCACTGATTAATACAGGTCCAATCTGCTCTAGGTTTCCATTTTTCAGTAATTCGTCCGTAAGACCCTTCAACCTAGTGTCTAATTCTAAGGCCACTATGTAGGAGTGGTTTAAGTTATGTCCACGAGCATTCCAGACGCCACAAACCATGTGCCAGTCTGGACCTATAATTTGTCTAATCACCTTCTACTTCTTCCCCATTTAAGTGGTAACTCAATCGCATACCTTGTAAATCTTGTATAAACTTTTCATGATTAATTTTTGGATGGGGAATTCTCTGTAGCTTTCCGGATATCTTCCGGTGTCCACGGTCTATACACTAAGAGAGTTGGGTCCTGGCCTTCCTGTCCTGCCTGAGGGTTCGGTACTTCAATTAATTGACAGATTTCCTCACTCTTCTAGTGAATCTCTTCTTAGTTGAGTGTCCCTAGGTGTTTTACGTGTTCGGGATCTAGTTTCAATAGGTTCTCTTACAAATGGTTGTTGTAATACTTCTGTTGCCACAGGATAACGTGGACCAGCCTGCCCTCCCACTTCATATCCTGGATAAGGTATCGGAGGGGTGGAGGGGAGGGGCCGCTACTACTGTATTATTATCTTCTTTGTCTAAGAATAATGCTTTCGATTTTTAGTCTTCTGTTCCCTTCGTTCACTTCCTCAATCCACCTATGTGCTTGAGGAATACCCAACTGTCGCTGTTTTTTCGCCTGACCATCTAAGGCCAGATTTTAACTGTTTCAAAAGTTTCACTAACAAACTTTTGTCTAATATACCATCAAAGTCATATTTATTAACCCATTTTGCAAAATATCTCACATTATCTGCTCTCTGCAATTGCATATACTTCGCATCATCCGTCAAGGGCGGATCTCGCGATCTCTTAGTGCACTGATTTCCCATGTCTTCAAAAAGACTGTTACGTGACCCTTCTCTCGCACTCACGTGGTATCTCCTTCCCTGTATCCACAGTAGTGTCTAGAATGACTGTTTACTCTGCTCTGTTTTCTCCTGATCTATGACCAAATATACAGTACTTCAATTCGTTCTCGACCTGCTATCACAAATCTTAACAACAACACACTGTAACCTGGTCCCTGATCTAAAACAAAGACAAAGAGGGAAACTCTCCTTACCTGAGCCTCCCGCTTATGACTGCACGCTTTCTTCTTGGGATCCAGTTTTCCGCTTTTCAGCCACAGATCAGAAAGTGGACAGCCTCTTTACACACAACAATTCAGTCGGAGGTCTTTTCACTCAAGAAGAACCATTTTGGCAACTTCTCCTGCGCAGATTTATTACCACCCATGCACTCTGACCTGTAGCTTACCAAGGGAATTCGCTAAGAAGGACCACAATGTCAAATAAGTTGTTAAAATCAGACTGTAAAAATCATTAGGCTTTTCAAAATGACAGTCAATAACACAGGAAGCTCAAGTTCAAAACGTTTTACTAGTGTACACCAGGAGGCAAAAAACTATACAGTACAAGTATAGAGTTTTGTCTGACTCTATACAGGAAGCAACTTTGTTTATATAGTGTTTACAATCAGCTTTTGCCCACCTTACTGACGTGGTCAGTCACAGGGCATTTCCATCACTATAGTCCACAATATTCTATTCATACGAAGGTGCTGAGGTAATGCTTTTTAAATGTTTTCCCATGAGAATAACACAGCCTTGCAAGGCACCTGGTCAATTACAGTGTCCTTCTGTAAATGTTGCTCTTTCAAGGTTCCAGGCCTGTTCGAATACAATAGTCAGTTCATTTCTTAATACGCCTTTGTCTCTCTGGTAAGCAGCTGTACTCTATCTTCGATAGAGCTCACAAGGCCATCCTCCTCAGTGGAAGGAAGAAAGATATACATGTACATACATTTATTTTTCTCTAACCCAGCAGATAATTAATGCTGAAAGACATAAGCCTGCTGAACTGGTTACTGCCAGGGTCAGAGTTCAATCACACTGCAGCTAAGCTTCAGGCAATTACATGCAAGATCATTTCTACTGCCATATTGTAAAATAGAATAAAATGCATTATATACTATTTGCTTCTAAACTAGCACTTCATATATGTTTATATATATATTTTTCTAACAACATCCATCCGGCATATGCATGTTATTCCGCCCTTTGCGCTGGTGGGTGTTTGGCCGTCCGCAACGCTACTCTCAACATGTGATGTCCCACCTTCCCCTTCTGTGCCTGTGGCACCCTGTTAGGCGCCCTGTTTGGTAGGCAGATGTTCCGCTATATGTGTTGTGTTTGACATGTCTGCATAGCTAATCATCGGTACGGTGGTTGAACATACCGCCTTGTCCAGATGTGTACAGTTATGTGCACCATGGCGTGCACGCCTATGGGGTTTGACAGGTCCATACCACATGCGGATGTACACATTTTGCCGACACATTCACATGCAGCCATTTGCATATCTGTACCTGAGGTGGGTTGTTAACATGTGGGGTACATATTTGCCTGCATGGCACTGCCTGAGACAATACTTCTTACCACATTTCAGGTATGCCCATTGTGTGTAGGTGTGTAGCTGCAAGGCTGCTAGCTGGGTTGGGTGCACGGTCGTATATGGGTGCGGGATACATGCTATGATGGGGCTATTGTGTATTACATTTGCATGCATGAGTTCTGCTTCTGGATATTACGCTTAGACATACGCCCCTATGTGTATGCGACGAGCACGTTGTTGGGTGTGGTACATGTTGCTATGCACATGTTTGCCTGTGTTTAGGTATCTTGTTTCCTTCTTGTTGTTATATCGACACGGCTACCCGGCTGTGTACTCTCACTACTGCTGGTGACCATGCCCATGTCGCTACTTCTATGTCGGTGCGCGCTGACATGCTGCGTACACCTTCACTGGGTATGCCCACTGACAGTGCATTGCGGACGGACACGGTATTACGCTATCCTTTGTTCCTTGGACGGGTACACTTAGGGCTTCGTGGCTTGATGTTTGGTTCTCCGCTTTGTTGGGACGGGTACTATGTTGCATAGTCTGCGACGCTTCATTCTCCACGGGCCCTGGCTGGTGCGGTTACTATTACGGGCGGCCTGTGGAAGTCAGCACTTTAGGTTGCTCATCGCCTGCCGGCTTGGCCACGCCTCCGGACGCATCCTACTTGGCTCGCCACGCGTCTCCACGACGTGTCTGTGGTTGCGGCGCGCACTCATTACTATGCATATGGCGCTGCTACGACTATTCACTGCACCGCCGGCGCAAGCCTTACACCGCCTTGCGCCGAGCTTCATGAATCCCGGGGAATGAAGTTTATTGAGGGGTAGCTATTAATGCTATTGTGATACATTTTAAGATAAATGGAAATAATAATGAAACTTTGGCTGTTGTTAACTATCCTCCTTGGGATAAGGCATAATAGAATACCATGTTAGTTCCTAACAAATGGAAATATATTAAAAAATCTTAAGAGTCCCAGTATATGTTTTATCATTTACTGTTGGGCATGGATGAAAAACTGTTACCAAATGTAGAAGCTATTACGATATACTATCAGGGGAAATATTTTGCAAATGTAGACTGAAGGGTGTAAGGATTTGATACAGCATTTTGTAAACAGACATGTAAAACCTAGTTGTTACAACAGTTTGTAATGCCACACAAAGCTTCATACAGGTATTGATAATGTAAGAAGGAGGATGACATCACTGGAGCTTGATATGAGGTCGTTGTAACATGCAATATACATTACATTACATTACATATGCAGTGGTGCAGCGGTTAATGCCCTGGGCTGTAGGGGCTCCATGAAACCCACCACGCCAACACATGGTGCCCCATCTTGAAAGTATACCCACCATGACACACCTACTAGACAGGTGGCCCTACTGGTCGCGGCACAAACGCCGCCAGGATGGCAGGTATGCCCTCACGATGACTGTAGGCACATCTGCAAGGCATCGTCTACATTCGGTGTTTTCACGACATCTACTTAGGTTATAACACCAGAGGGGGACCTCATCAGCTATGCTATAGAGATACGAATTTAGATGGATTAGTAGGGTGGAGGGTTGGCCACCCTGTGGCTGACCACGAACACTGATGAGGCCTCTTTTGAGAAGCTATAGGTGGATCAAATTTCGTAACAGGAATGTAGTTTAGGTACAGATAATAGAGTTAACACGCATTTGTCCAAATCTTTCAGTTCTGTACCGCTGTATTACAGTGATATGCTATGCATATCTTCCATATACATTGTTAGATCTTTGAGTTGATGAGTATTACGGCATAGTTACAATATCATATAATACATGTGTTAATAGGATGCTTTCTGAGATGTTAACATATGTGTGTGTGGTTAACACATTCGTCTGTGCTCTGTGCTTCTATGCTGTGGTTACATGTTCATTGTTTGCATAGAAAGCAATAAAATGGAAGTGTAAGGGGTGTAGGCTTTAAAGCCTGGATGCTACCACCTTATGTTATGTGTAAAGTCTGAGCCTACAGTGGGTGAAAGCGCTTTCATGTCTGCGAAGTAACATCCTTGTATGCACCATATATGTGACCTGGTCGGTGGTTGCGAAATGTCTCACGTTATGGACTGTTTCATCCTACCTATGTGTGACTTGGACAGCATTGCTATAAGGATTTGCCAAAGGGTCTTTGATGTTGATTAAGGTGTATTCCATGGTCAATTGACATTAATCCTATTAATTCATTGAAGGATGTTCTTTATAAGCGTGAACGCCATAGTTTAAGGATCCTATGACTTTCCTAGTTGACGTTGTTGGTGTGCCATTTGTATGTGTTCTGCAGGTCGCCCATTTGTTCCGCGGTATGGAAGCGAGTGATCCCCATTTCCTTGCTGGCAGATTGAGTGCTGTGTACGCCGGTATTCGCACGGCGGTCTGGCTTTGTATGCGGAGTCTCTACTGTAGTCCCTATCTGTATTCCCTGTATTATGCCTTACTACAGCTGTGTAATTCCACCAGGTTTGCAGTTATGGCTGCCATCTTGGTCGTACATTTGTCCATCCTTGGGAAATGCCTACTGGACACTGGTATAGGGTTGTACCCATTTCACAGCTGCATTTAGCATTTTCCAGTGGATGATTTTCATTATTGGTGGGGGGTAAGGCATGTGCTATACCCACATCCCTCCCACGGGGCGGGACAACGGATTATCTGCCAAACAACACTGAGCCCCATTTCTGCATACCCACGATCCCATGGCTGCAGCCCTCGATGGTACCCATTATACATTCTTCATGTGTGCGGGACTGAGATGTGGACGCACATCTATGGACACGGCCATATGGGTATTTCTGCTCATATGTTCTGCATTTCATGGACACCTGTCATCAACCTTAAACACGCTGGTGGTGCATATGTCTAACTGTGCCGTAGTCATGGCTGTTACGCCTTCAGAGTCGCTTCCTCCATCACATTTATATTGCATAGGGTTAAATTTTGGGGTTCTACAATGGACACCAATGTGCATATGTAAAGTGTAGAACCTGTTGGACTGTGTCCATCTGGCCAGTGGGTTTGACTGCTGCTGTATGTTCCCCATTCACGGGTGTGTGTTTGACTACACATATTATGTAGTGCTACGACATCCAGGTCTTTCAAACCTGAAACCGAATGGTGTACATCCAAAGATGCAGGTTAGCAACTGCTTTACATAATCCTCAGAAGTCACAATACGAAATATCCGCCACTGTATTGTCAAAATTACACCACCATGACATGTGGATCCTATTAATTCATTGAAGGATGTCCTTTATATGTGGGTATGCCATAGCGTGACCATCCTATAACCTTCCTAGTTGACGTTGTTGGTGTGCCATTAGTATGTGTTCCGCAGATCGCCCATTTGTTCCGCAGTATGGAAGCGAGTGAACCCCATTTTCTTGCTGGCAGATTGAGTGCTGTCTACGCCGGTATTCGCACACCGGTCTGGCTTTGTATGGGGGGTGTGTACTGTGGTCCCTATCTGTATTTTCTGTGTTATGCCTTACTGCAGCTGTGGAATTACACCGGGTTTGCAGTTATGGCTGACCATCTTGGTCGTACGTTTGTCCGTCCATGGGAATTGCCTACTGGACACTGGTATAGGGCTGTACACATTTCACAGCTGCATTTAGCATTCTCGGGTGGATGATTTGCATTATTAGTGCGGAGTAACGCATATGCCATGCCCACATCCCTCACACGGGGCAGGACAACGGATCATCTGCCAATCCAAACCAAGACCCATTTCTGCATACCCACGATCCCATGGCTGCAACCCTCGACAGTACCCGTTGCACATCCTCCATGTGTGCGGGAATGGGATGTGGACGCACTTCTATGGACTCGACAATCTGGGGATTTCTGTGCATATGACCTGCATTTCATGGACAGTTGTCATCAACCTTGAACACGCTGGTGGTGCATATATGTAGCTGTGCCATAGTCATGGCTGTCACTTCATCTGGGTCTCCCGATCGCAGCAGGTTGACAGTGCGTGCGGATAAATTTTTGGGTCCTACAATGGACACCAATGTGCATATGTTAAGTGTAGAACTTATTGGACTGTGTCCATCTGGCCAGTGGGTTTGATTGCTGCTGTATGTTCAGCAATCACGGATGTCTGTTTGAGTACCCATATTATGTAGTGCTACGTAAACCGGGTTTTCCGCCACTGATCCCAAATGGTGTAATTCCAATGATGCAGGCTAACAATTGCTTTAACTAATCCGCAGATATCCCATTGGGACATTCCCGCCTCTGTATTGTCAAATTAACACGACCAATACATGTAGATCCTATTAATTCATTGAAGGATGTTCTTTATATGTGGGTACACCATAGCTTAACCACCCTATCACCTTCCTAGTTGACATTGTTGGTGTGCCATTAGTATGTGTTCCGCAGGTCGCCCATTTGTTCCGCGGTATGGAAGCGAGTGATCCCCATTCTCTTGCTGGCAGATTGAGTGCTGTGTACGCCGGTATTCGCACGGCGGTCTGACTTTGTATGTGGAGTCTCTACTGTAGTCCCTATCTGTATTCCCTGTGTTTTGCCTTACTACAGCTGTGTGATTCCACCAGGTTTGCAGTTATGGGTGCCATCTTGGCCGTACGTTTGTCCATCCATGGGAACTGCCTAATGGACACTGGTATAGGGCTGTACACATTTCACAGCTGCATTCAGCATTCTCTGGTGGATGATTTGCATTATTAGTGCGGAGTAACGCATATGCTATACACACATCCCTCACACGGGGTGGGACAATGGATCATCTGCCAATCAACACCGAGACACATTTCTGCATACCCACGATCCCATGGCTTCAACCCTCGACAGTACCCGTTGCACATCCTCCATGTGTGCGGGAATGGGATGTGGACACACTTCTATGGACTCGACAATCTGGGGATTTCTGTGCATATGACCTGCATTTCATGGACAGTTGTCATCAACCTTGAACACGCTGGTGGTGCATATATGTAGCTGTGCCGTAGTCACGGTTGTCACTTCATCTGGGTCTCCCGATCGCAGCAGATTGACATTGCATACGGATAAATTTTTGGGTCCTACAATGGACACCACTGTGCATATGTAAAGTGTAGAACTTATTGGACTGTGTCCATCTGGCCAGTGGGTTTGATTGCTGCTGTATGTTCAGCAATCACGGATGTCTGTTTGAGTACCCATATTATGTAGTGCTACGTAAACCGGGTTTTCCGCCACTGAACCCAAATGGTGTGATTCCAATGATGCAGGCTAACAATTGCTTTAACTAATCCACAGATATCCCATTGGGACATTCCCGCCTCTGTATTGTCAAATTAACACGACCAATACATGTAGATCCTGTTAATTCATTGAAGGATGTTCTTTATATGTGGGTACGCCATAGCTTAACCATCCTATAACCTTCCTAGTTGACGTTGTTGGTGTGCCATTAGTATGTGTTCCGCAGGTCGCCCATTTGTTCCGCGGTATGGAAGCGAGTGATCCCCATTCTCTTGCTGGCAGATTGAGTGCTGTGTACGCCGGTATTCGCACGGCGGTCTGACTTTGTATGTGCAGTCTCTACTGTAGTCCCTATCTGTATTCCCTGTGTTTTGCCTTACTACAGCTGTGTAATTCCACCAGGTTTGCAGTTATGGGTGCCATCTTGGCCGTACGTTTGTCCATCCTTGGGAAATGCCTTCTGGACACTGGTATAGGGCTGTACACATTTCACAGCTGCATTTAGCATTCTCCGGTGGATGATTTGCATTATTAGTGGGGAGTAACGCATGTGCTATACCCACATCCCTCCCACGGGGCGGGACGACGGATTATCTGCCAATCAACACCGAGCCCCATTTCTGCATACCCACGATCCCATGGCTTCAACCCTCTACAGTACCCGTTGCACATCCCCCATGTGTGCGGGAATGGGATGTGGACGCACTTCTATGGACTCGACAATCTGGGGATTTCTGTGCATATGTCCTGCATTTCATGGACAGTTGTCATCAACCTTGAACACGCTGGTGGTGCATATATGTAGCTGTGCCGTAGTCACGGCTGTCACTTCATCTGGGTCTCTTGATCGCAGCCGGTTGACATTGCGTACGGATACATTTTTGGGTCCTACAATGGACACCAATGTGCATATGTAAAGTGTAGAACTTATTGGACTGTGTCCATCTGGCCAGTGGGTTTGACTGCTGCTGTATGTTCAGCAATCACGGATGTGTGTTTGCCTACACATATTATGTTGTGCTACGACACCCATGTTTTACTACGATTAACCAAAATGGTGTTAATAATGCTGCAGGTTGGCAACTGCTTTAAGTAATCCTCAGAAGGCCCAGTAGGACATATACGCCACTGTATTGTCAATATAACACAGCCAGAACATGTAGACCCTATTAATTCATTGAAGGATGTTCTTTATAAGCGGGAACGCCAGTGTTTAAACATCCTATGACCTTCCTAGTTGACGTTTTTGGTGTGCCATTGGTATGTGTTCCACTGGTCGCCCATTTGTTCCGCAGTATGGCAGCGAGTAATCCCCATGTTGTTTCTGGCAGATTGAGTGCTGTGTATGCAGGTATTCGCACGGCGGTCTGGATTTCTATGGGGAGTGTCTACTGTAGTTGCCATCTGCATTTCCTGTGTTATGCCTTACTGCAGCTGTGTAATTCCACCGGGCTTGCAGGTATGGGTGCCATCCTGGTCGTAGGCTTGTCCATCCATGGGGATTGCCTACTGGACACTGTTATGGCCTGTACACATTCCACACCTGCATTTAGCATTATCCGGTGGATGCTTTGCATTATTGGTGGGGAGTAGGTCATGTGCTACATCCACATCACTCCCACGGGGCAGGACAATGGATTATCTGCCAAACAACACCGAGCCCCATTTCTGCATACCCAAGATCCCATGGCTGCAACCCTCGACAGTACCCATTACACATCCTTCATGTGTGCGGGACTGGGATGTGGACGCACATGTATGGACACGTCGATCTGGGGATTTCCGTTCATATGTCCTGCATTTCATGGACACCTGTCATCAACCTTAAACACGCTGGTGGTGCATATGTCTAACTGTGCCGTAGTCACGGCTATCGCATCATCTGGTGGACGGAAACGGCTGGATGGAATTCTGTTCGGAGAAATTTTTGGGTCCTACAATGGACACCAATGTGCATATGTAAAGTTAGATGTTGCTGGACTGTGTCCAACTGGCCAGTGGTTTTGACTGCTGCTGTATGTTCCCCAATCGCGGATGTCTGTTTGACTACCCATTCTACGTGGTGCTACGTAAACCAGGTGTTTTAGAACTGTGAACAAATGGTGTACATCCAAAGATGCAGGTTAGCAACTGCTTTAGATAAACCTCAGACGTCCCAATAGGGAATATCCGTCACTGTCTTTTCAGCATAACACCACCAGACCATGTTGATCCCCTATGTATTCATTGAAGCATGTTTTCTTTATAGGTGGGAACGCCATAGTTTACTTATCCTAGTTGACGTTGTTGGTGTGCCATTAGTATGTGTTCCACAGGTCGCCCATCTGTTCCGCAGTATGTTGGCGAGTGCTCCCCATTTTGTTGCTGGTAGATTGAGTGCTGTGTACGCCGGTGTTCACACGGCGGTCCAACTTTGTATGGGGAATGTCAACTGTAGTCCCTATGTGTATTTCCTGTGTTATGCCTTACTGCGGCTGTGTAATTCCACTGGGTTTGCAGTTATGGGTGCCATCTTAGTCGTACGCTTGTCCATCCATGTGAATTGTCTACTGGACACTGGTATAGGGCTGTACACATTTCACACCTGCATTTAGCATTCTCCGGTGGATGCTTTGCATTATTAGTGGGGAGTAAGGCAGGTGCTACGCCCACATCCCTCCCACGGGGCGGGACAATGGATTATATGCCAAACGACACCGAGCCCTGTTTCTACATACCCAGGATCCCTTGGCTGCAACACTCGACAGTACCCATTACACATCCTTCATGTGTGCGGGACTGGGATGTGGATGCACTTCTATGGACTCGGAACTCTGGGGATTTCTGTGCATATGTGCTGCATTTCATGGACAGTTGTCATCAACATTGAACACGCTGGTGGTGCATATGTGTAGCTGTGCCGTGGTCACGACTGTCGCTTCTCCTGGTTGGACGATGAAGGCTGGCAGGTATTCCGTACGGGACAATTTTTGGGTCCTACAATGGACACCAATGTGCATATGTAAAGTGTAGAGCTTGTCGGACTGTGTCCATGTGGCCAGTGGTTTTGACTGCTGCTGTGTGTTCACCAATCGCGGATGTCTGCTTGACTACCCATAGTGTGTAGTGCTACGGAAACCATGGTTTCCAAAACCGGAACCAAATGGTGTACATCCAATGATGCAGGTTAACAACCGCTTTAATTAATCCCCAGAGGTCCCAGTAGGGAAGTATCGCCACTTTATTGTCGGAATGACACCACCATACCAGGTAAATCACGAGCACTTTGGCCGGTCTTACCGGCCATTTGCAAGTGTAATTAGCAGACACGTGTCAATACATGTATAATAATACATATTGTAATACCAACGTTAATCTATGTTATTTGGACAATGGCTTCTGCTATTGACATACGTTGCTGTGGGTGTTGCCGGTTACCATACACATGGCTTTCTCAAAGGCCGAATTCACAATTCTGAACACTACTGTGGTCTCCTTTAAGGACCCTGAGCCAGTGGTCAACAGTACTCCAGCCACTGCATCACTTACATATGCCTTCTACCGGTACCTACAGGACTGCATGGATCAGGCATTCCCTTACCCAACTGTGGTTCATTGTACCAATGCCAAGCATCCAGTGTGGTGTACCCCAGCCATACACAAGCTGTACAACGAGAGGAGGTGGCTACTACAAGGCAGAGCAGACACCTTGTGAGGTATGACACCCTTGCTCATTATATGTGAAGAGCTACAGGCTGTCATGACATAGTCCGGGGCAGGTTCCACAGATATATCTCCAAGGACTCGGCAGACAATCATACAGCCTTCATTTGCTATGCTGGACACCTGGGAGGTAACTCACACATATGCTCTGACTGGGTTCACAATGATGTGGAGTTTACTGAACAGACACACATTGCCAACATACGGGCTGGCAGGTTCAGTGAAGACAACTACACCCCCTCCCCCCCACATGGAGAGATGTCTGTACCAGCGGTTTGTGGTCCCCGAATGTTCTGTAACGCACGGGTGGGACATGCTCTCTCCAGGGTAGTGAACACAGCATCCATGGGACCAGCTGGTGTCCCGACTGTGTACTCCACAATCTCATTGAGGAATTAGACCCACAGTTTGGTCGGCTGTTTATTCTTAGCCTCACCTCGGGTAACGTACCCAAGTTGTGTCGCACGGCGACTGTAGTCCCACTTCACAGGGCCAGTGCCTCCACTGACCCTGGTTATTACTGTCCCATTACCATGAGAAGACTTATCTGCAAAGACATGGGGAGGGATCATACTGCGGCCCGTAGATGATGACATAGGGGACCTGCATACTTTGCATCCAACCCAGTTTGGCTTGGTCAGGGGCGGTTCATGCATTTAAATCCTGGTTGACGTTTTAGGGACAGTCACCGAGGCCATTGATGGGGGTCTTGCAGTCCATACAGCCTACCTCGACCTGGCAAAGGCCTTCAACACAATACCCCCCTCGGTATCATTGATAAACCCATCGGCTTGGATGTGAACACGTACATCGCAGGATGGGTTGCAAACTGGCTAGGTGACACGACCCACGCGGTCATAGTTGCTGGCAGCATGTCGGACTTACTGCCTGTCACAGGCGGTGTCCCACGGGGCTCTGCCCTGGGTCCACTCTTTTTCTACATCTACATTTCCACAGTACAAGCACACACAGGGGTGTTATGGCTGACATTGTTTGTAGATGACTGCGAACCGGGTGCCATAGTGGGACGGACATCTGACACAGATATCCTTCAAAGGGGCCTCCCAGATATGGATATCTGCTGTCAGGGACATGGCCTACAGCTAAATGCCAGGTAATGCATAGTCATACCCGTCGTGAAGAACGAGGTCACCCCTGTTCGCATATGGGTGGCAGTCCACTGAGCACGGGGTAATTACCAGGGATCTGGGGACCCAGGTTGTCGGTCACCATTCGTTCGACACACACGTTGCTATCGTGGTTCGGTAGAACTTCTACATTGCCCACATGATCGTGCAGGGATTCACATCTACATCAGGGTAGGTCATCGTCTCCTTGTACTCATTACATGTTACACCTATGATTGAGTACATTGCCCCATTCGGAGGGTATCTGACCCGACACCTACAGCAGCTGGGAAGGCCCCATAGGTTAATCGTCAGACAGATGCAGGGTGTCAGGGATTTGTGTTATGCTGCCCCACTGTTAGGACTCCTGCTCCATTCAGTCACATACCTCTTGTTCGGTGTTGACCTGTGCCTGACATACGAGGCCAGGTCGACCCATATTTGATGACTATGCTTCACCTACTGGATCTACTTCCCTCAGAACCACAAGGGCAGGTGACGTGAACCTTGACACGGTCATTAATAGGATGTGTTGGAGTGACACATACGTCACCCAGACACTCACTATGCTGTGGATCTACATCACAGTACATGTGGGGCAGGGAACCTTGCTAGCCTTGTTCGAGGGGGATCTTGTCCGTTGGATGGGGGATTGCAGATATACCCCAGGGATTACATCATTGTCACTGCTTGACAGAGGTACAGCGATATAATAGGCATTTTATCTCCGGACCGGAGGGTTGGCAAAGGTATCCTAGCTATGGCCTAGGGTTATGGCTGCCCTTGGGTAGATAGCCTACTCTGTACCTATGGACCTATGAACCTATTTTCATAGTTTGTCCCATTCACACTTGTCTATCCCCTATCCTCTTTCTCATGTGTATATTTCTGTGGCACGTGATTGACCTCTGTATTACCTGCAGGTATGCTATCTACAGTGCACATACGTCACGGTTGATTACAGTGTATCTGTGTCCCTACCTCTGTGATACTGAGGACTACCACACATCCTTCACAGCATTACATGCATATGTCCATTCTATTATTCTTTGGCCTACGGGGGGGTGTTAAGGCAACGGTTACACGTGTCCCTGTTTGTGCAGCGATCATGGTGGTCTTTGACCAGCCTCTGTTGCGGTCGTGGATAGACGGTAGTGTTGGTGTGTGTTTGGCATGTGTTTTCACTGCCGGTACATCTGTGGGAGGTGGGGTTGGCACATGTTCCTCTTTGCAGGGGATCCCATCCTGGACTTTTGTGTCATGCATCTACACTTGGCACGTGCCATATGTCCTGTGCTATTCCCACAGTCGTGTATGCCTTCATGCATTACTACTGCGTGTTACTGGCTGTTTGTATGTGGTACACATGGCTATTATGGTGGTTGGCTTGGCCTATTCCCATGCTATGACATACACATCTGTCAAATAAGTTGTTAAAATCAGACTGTAAAAATCATTAGGGTTTTCAAAATGACAGTCAATAACACAGGAAGCTCAAGTTCAAAACGTTTTACTAGTGTACACCAGGAGGCAAAAAACTATACAGTACAAGTATAGAGTTTTGTCTGACTCTATACAGGAAGCAACTTTGTTTATTTAGTGTTTACAATCAGCTTTTGCCCACCTTACTGACGTGGTCAGTCACAGGGCATTTACATCACTATAGTCCACAATATTCTATTCATAAGAAGGTGCTGAGGTAATGCTTTTTAAAAGTTTTCCCATGAGAATAACACAGCCTTGCAAGGCACCTGGTCAATTACAATGTCCTTCTGTAAATGTTGCTCTTTCAAGGTTCCAGGCCTGTTCGAATACAATAGTCAGTTCATTTCTTAATACGTTCCTTTGTCTCTCTGGTAAGCAGCTGTACTCTATCTTCGATAGAGCTCACAAGGCCATCCTCCTCAGTGGAAGGAAGAAAGATATACATGTACATACATTTATTTTTCTCTAACCCAGCAGATAATTAATGCTGAAAGACATAAGCCTGCTGAACTGGTTACTGCCAGGGTCAGAGTTCAATCACACTGCAGCTAAGCTTCAGGCAATTACATGCAAGATCATTTCTACTGCCATATTGTAAAATAGAATAAAATGCATTATATACTATTTTGCTTCTAAACTAGCACTTCATATATGTTTAGATATATATTTTTCTAACATTCTCCCTCCTTTTAATGCTTTTTATTCTATCCAGAAACATAAACAACATTATTTCATTCCCTAGCCTCTTCCTCTCTGGAACTTTTAACTAGGCAAGTCATTTGTTTTACATTTCAGAAAGAATTTCATTTGGTATTAACAGATTCAACTCCAGGTCTTGATACATAGTCTCAGTTACAGATACGTCAACATAGTCCCTAACTAATCTTTTCATACAAGGTATCCCGCAACAGACACATGCTCCCAATATGAGCAGAACAACACAAATGGCAATCAAGATATTCATTAGGATTGAACCCCATCCACCAAATAGATTCTGGAAAAAGTTCGTCAGTGGGTTTGGGCCTGGTTCCGCCATGGCTGATACCTGCTGTATTACCTCTAGGTGGTCGTTGATCTCGTGCTTATTATCTGGTATGTACGCACAGCATTCTTCTTTGATAAGCGCGCACGTACCACCTCTCGCCAGGGTGAGGTCAAGAGCCATTCGATTTTGTAGCACAACAGTTCTCATTGCATTCAGTTCATCAGTCACAAGTTCGAGAGTGGAAAAGTTGCATTGCTCATTACTTCGAGAGGTTTTGACAACTTCCTCAGTTCCCAGATTGATTTGACTGCTCCATAGGCTGGGATTATTCCAGCCCAGGATATAACACTGTCACTCAAGTCCATATGAGTCAATTTTTCTTTATCTCTTACGGATGAATGATCTTTCCAACCAGCTTCGATTTTACCCACTGGATTAGTAGGTTTCTCGACTGAGTTCCCAGTTCTTCGAGCTATATCTGTTACATTTCGTATCTTACCCAGAGGCAATTCTGCAGTATGTCTTATGGCTGGAACCAGATAACCCAAAAAACAACTGCCGGACCAATTCTCAGGTAACCATTTATATGCTTTTTCCCACAAACAAAATAACAATTTTCTACTTTAGTACTGATGCGGGTTAACTCTGAATGAAACATTTTCCTGTCTATAACAGACAACTGTTTATACAATTCAGGATTTTTCTGCACATCTTTCAACGTTGTTCTCATTAAGCTTAAATACGAATCATAATTCGTGCTACAACTAGTACTCTGATCTTTGGCTTTTATATAACATTTGTAAGACACAGTTATGTTACAATTACTCCAACCAACTTGGAGTGTATCATTTTTATAAAAACAAACAATTCCTTTTTGTGTAACAGGTAAGTACAGTGCCACTTTGTCCTGTGATCTCACAGAACCTGTATCAAAAGGTAGATTTTCCCAAGTCTCATTTATCCCCAAGGGGACAGCAGACATCAAAAGTCCTCCATATGCTGTAGGTATGGCAGTACAAACCCAGCAATTTGAAATGTTCATAGTCTCTACATACACACGCTTCATGGCTAGGTATGTGTTAAAGTTTGGATGCCAATCTGTGGCCAGTTCATCACGTTTCATTATTTATATCTGTGTAGTTATATGCAGGACAAATCCCAGCAAAAGAAAAGTCACCACAAACATGGTTAATAGGTGTATGATCAGTAGGACAGTAAACCAAATGTCTTTGGGGTTGCTTTGTATTTTTATACACTCTGCCCCTGGTCATTCTGTCTCTGTGGTATATCGGCTACAAAATGTTTATCAAACTGAAAATTCTTTACCAGTTTGCAATGGGTCAGGTGAACCCAGGATGACCTCTCCGCAACCTTTACTGCAGTAGGCGTTGCCAACAGTACCTGGTACGGACCTTCCCACTTTGGACTCGTCCAGTTCTTGTTTTTGATAACTTTCAACCACACCCAGGATCCTGGAGTCAGCACTGCGTCCGGCTTCATTTGTTCTTTATCTGAAAAAGAGTTTAACTGCAAAACAGTCTTATTGGTTAACAATCTTTTCATATAACTGGCTAATGAGCCATCGACCTCCAGCTCTGCAGGCATGACAGCTTTCCACTGTGGCACATAATATGCCCTTCCAAATACTACTTCAAAGGGGGTCAAACCCTTTACATTTGGAACTGTTCTCATGCTCAGCAATGCTAGAGGTAGACAGCAAATCCAATTCTTCTGAGTCTCACTCATCAACTTCCTCAACTTATTTTTCAAAATCCCATTGTACCTCTCCACCAGTCCTGCTGACTGTGGGTGGTAAGCGCAATGATTATTCAAGGAAATCCCAAAGAATCTCCCAGGTTGCTGGATTGTCTGGTTGACAAATTGTGTTCCATTGTCACTATAGATTCTTTCCGGTATGCCAAATCTAGGAATTATTTCTTTTACTAGGGCCTTTGCCACTGTTGCTGCATCCGGATTCCTGGTTGGAAAAGCTTCTACCCATTTTGAAAACATATCTACAATCACTAAACAGTATTTCTTTCCTTCACATTTATTCAGCTCTATAAAATCCATACAAATAGTATGGAACGGATATGGTGGTGTAGGGAAACTCCCTCGCTTCGGTTGGAATGCTCCCTGTGCATGATGTTTACTGCAAATATGACACGCTGCACAAAATGTTTGTGTGTAGTTCGTAAATCCATATGTTTGGAATATTCTGTTAACTAACTGTACCATCCCCCCTGTTGAGACATGGCTCTGCCCATGGCTCAACAAAGCCGCATATCTAAATAAATTAGACGGTAATATTGGCTTTTTCTCTTTGGAGATGTACAGTCCGTCTTCAAGGATTGCTCCTCGTCTTACCCACTTCTGTTTTTCTGCTTTCGTAGTTAATGTTTGCATTGTTTTTAACATTTCTAAATCTAAATTCTCAGAGGGTTGTAATTCCTCATGCAAAAAGAATGTTTCTGAGTGTGAGGCTGCTTGTTTTGCAGCTGCATCAGCTCGTGCATTACCTTTCGAATTCTTATCCTGTTGCTTTGTATGAGCTGCACATTTACAAATAGCTACTTTAGTAGGTAACTGAATGGAATCTAATAAATTCAAGATTAATTGCGCATGATTAATTGGTTTACCAGTGGATGTTATCATTCCCCTATTCTTCCACTGCTGCGCAGAAACATGCACTGTAGAGAAAGCATACTGACTATCAGTATATATGTTCACACATCTGTTTTTCACTAGAGTGCAAGCACGTGTTAAAGCTATCAATTCTGCTGCTTGAGCAGACAAGTTATGCTGCAGGGGTTGGGCTTCTACAATCTCAATATCAGTAACTACTGCATAACCTACTAGATTCTTTCCTGTAGGACCCTTTCTACATGATCCGTCCACATAAAATGTCACCTCTGCATCATCTAAGGGTATATCAGTAAGATCCTGTCTGGGTAATGTTATTTGCTCCATTTCCTGTAGGCAACTGTGTGGTGTGCCATCCACAGGAGTCGGAAGTAACGTTGATGGATTTAATGTTGTACAATGTTCAATCACCATATGAGGTTGACTCAGGAGTATGGTCATACAAGAAAGATGTCTAGCAGGGGACAGGAATGCTATTTTCTCTTGCAGCTAAATTATCGCAACTGCATGAGGCAGTCTCAAAGTGAGAGGGTGGAATAATACCATTGAGGCTGAAGCCTGTACTGCCATAGCAGCTGCAACAACTGCCTGTACACAATGTGGCAATGACCGTGCCACTGGGTCCAACTGCGATGAGTAGTAAGCTATGGGGTGTTGCTTACTTCCATGCTGTTGCGTCAAGACTGACGTCATATATCCCTGCTTACAATCTACAGTCTGAAAAATCTCTTATGATAATTCGGGAGCCCTAAAACTGATGATGAAGCTATCAATCGTTTTAGTCTGCAGAAAGCTGTTTCTGCTACTGGAGTCCAATGTAGTATATCTTGTGCTGCCATAGGTGTTTTAAATATTCAAGCAGCCAATGGAGCCGATTCCAAAGCATAGTTTGGTATCCAGCTTCGACAAAAGTTAGTCGTCCCCAGGAAGGACATCATTTCCTTCTTGGTAGTTGGCTTGGGTGCTTGTAACATTGCTGCCTTCCTATCTTCATCTAATGTTCTACCCTCCTTGGATACCACATATCCCAGGTACTTGACCTGTGTTCTCCGAAGTTGCAATTTATGCTTGTTTACTTTATGTCCCTGTTCTGCTAGTAATTTCAATTATGCTATTGTATCTTCCCTACATTGCTGCTGTGTAGGGGCCGCAAGCAGGATGTCATCCACATAAAGTAGAACTTGACTGCCCCCGGGTGGGTAAACCCCTCCAGGTTGCTAGCCATCTCCTGTGCAAATATTGTTGGACTTTCACAGTATCCCTGCGGTAGCCGAGTATAGGTGTATCTGTTACCCTGAAATGTAAATGCAAACCAATACTGACTATCTGGATGTATAGGTATTGAAAAGAAAGCATTGCTTATATCTACCATGGTTAAATAGTTCTGTTGCGGCTTCAAATCATTCAATAAAGTGTGTGGGTCTGGCACCGTAGGTGCCCTAGGTATTATTGCATCATTTACAGCTTGTAAATCCTGTACCATCCGCCATTCCCCATTTGCTTTTCTAACAGGAAATAGAGGGGTATTGCATGGTGAATCTAAAGATTCTACCAGTATCCCTTTCTTGAGTAGTGCCGCTATGATAGGCTTGATTCCCTGCTCTGCATCCTTCCTCAAAGGGTATTGTTTCTTTTGCGGTCTAAATGCTGACTTCGGTGTAATGGTTACTGGACCTGCTGTCCGAATAAGCCCTACATCTGATTTCCCTGTTGACCAAAGAGTGCTTGGTATGTCACACAAGGCTCTCTCTTCTTCCTTTAACAAGAACACCAATCAGCTGTCCTCACTCTGCTGTAAGTGTACAGCTGGACGTGCTTGCGTTAGCCAACTTAATTTTTGCTTCTGTATTCCCTGTTCTGACAATTCTAAGTCGGTTTGCCTTTCCCATCTTGTCACTTTTTCACCCAGGTCCACCCATCTGACATTTTTATGTTTGGTTACACTGACATGCGGTAGCCTGTTGGACTTATATAATCCCATGAATTCCTGAGGTAATGAACAACTCACCACACTATTACCCTCAGTATCCCAGTACAAGGTTCGTAACACTAGTCTATTGGCAGGATTTCTGAACAATTTTTGCTCATATTCCTTATCAGGCCCTGGTGTGCTACAATAGTACAGAGTACAATGTAACAAATGCTGCTGATCAATGTGAAGGGAGGGTACCTTACTGATGGCTACGTTCATCAGTTCCTCGGTTACTGCCCCTGGACCAGTCGTGACTAGGTCCTGGCTGTACCAATAATAGGTTTCACCCTCCGATCGCACCAAAACAGTATCCATTTGCCTTTGTGCCTCCATACCCTTCATGGTAGGAACTACTGCTATGCCAAAGAGCTGCATAAGGTCTCTCCCCAGTAAATTTACTGGACATTTTGCAGAAAGTACTATTTTACTTCTCTGGGTCATACCTGAAACAGGGTCAGTTATTGCTATATCATGGGAAAGTGGTTCCCTGTATAGCTGCCCGTTTGCTGCTTTCACTAATATGTAGTCAGGTGATTCAGAGTGTTCCGGTAACTTTGAAGGGTGTATCAAAGTTCGTGATGCTCCTGAATCACACAAAAATCTCACTTCCTTCCCCTCCACCAGAAGTGTAACTTCTGGTTTTGTGTCCGCCAAATAGAGCTCCAAGCTCAACAAGGCTAAATCTAAAACTTCGTTTTCCTCATTTTCTACATCTGTTTGCACTTCCTTTATTCCTTCTACTGCGTTTACATTTTCTCCCTGCCCATTAGTCTCTCCTGATGACTGTTGAATGTTGTGACTGTCATATAGTCAATCCTCATCACTTCTATCCTTCCCTTCCGTAGACGTTTTTTTATTCCACCTGCAATCCCTTGCTAAATGTCCCCTCTTCCCGCACTTAAAGCACTCACCTTTTCTCTTTCTTTCCTCAAACACCTCTGAGTCTCTGTCAGAGCGTTTATTGCCCTGAGTGTTTCTCTTACCCTTTTTACCTGACTGTACTACAAAGACTTCTGCTCCATCTTCAGCTGTGAAGACCTGCGTCTTCTTTTTCTTCTTACTGTTAAAATGTCTTTCAGCATGCCTAGCATACTCCAGTAAGGCTTGTAGCCTACTCATTCGGTGATCTATCATATGCTTTGTAATAAAGCTACTGATAGGGGCAATGCAACCTTTCAAAAATGCATTTTTCAACTGTTGTTCATATGAACTATCATTTCTCTGATTTTCAGGAATAGGCATACCACTATGGTTATTGAAACATTCTAACAATCTACCATAGTATCCATCTACAGTTTCATTATCTTGTTGTATGCACTGATTAATACAGGTCCAATCTGCTCTAGGTTTCCATTTTTCAGTAATTCGGTCCGTAAGACCCTTCAACCTAGTGTCTAATTCTGCGTCACTATGCAGGAGTGGTTTAAGTTGCGCGTCACGAGCATTCCAGACGCCACAAACCATGTGCCAGTCTGGACCTATGATTTGTCTAATCACCTTCTCTACTTCTTCCCCATTTAAGTGGTAACTCAATCGCATACCTTGTAAATCTTGTATAAACTTTTCATGATTAATTTTTGGATGGGGAATTCCCTCTGTAGCTTTCCGGATATCTTCCGGTGTCCACGGTCTATACACTAAGAGAGTTGGGTCCTAGCCTTCCTGTCCTGCCTGAGGGTTCGGTACTTCAATTAATTGACAGATTTCCTCACTCTCTTCTAGTGAATCTCTTCTTAGTTGAGTGTCCCTAGGTGTTTTACATGTTCGGGATCTAGTTTCAATAGGTTCTCTTACAAATGGTTGTTGTAATACCTCTGTTGCCACAGGATAACATGGGGGGGGACCAGCCTGCCCTCCCGCTTCATATCCTGGATAAGGTATCGGAGGGGGTGGAGGGGGAGGGGCCGTCGCTACTACTGTATTATTATCTTCCTTGTCTAAGAATAATGCTTTCGCATTTTTAGTCTTCTGTTCCCTTTGGTTCACTTCCTCAATCCACCTATGTGCTTGAGGAATACCCAACTGTCGCTGTTTTTTCGCCTGACCATCTGCGTCAGATTTTAACTGTTTCAAAAGTTTCACTAACGAAATTTTGTCTAATATACCATCAAAGTCATATTTATTAACCCATTTTGCAAACTATCTCACATTATCTGCTCTCTGCAATTGCATATACTTCGCATCATCCGTCAAGGGCGGATCTCGCGATCTCTTAGTGCACTGATTTCCCATGTCTTAAAAAGACTGTTACGTAACCTTTCTCTCGTACCACATGGTATCTCCTTCCCTGTATCCACAGTAGTGTCTAGAATGACTGTTTACTCTGCTCTGTTTTCCCCTGATCTATGACCAAATATACAGTACTTCAATTCGTTCTCGACCTGCTATCACAAATCTTAACAACAACACACTGTAACCTGGTCCCTGATCTAAAACATAGACAAAGAGGGAAACTCTCCTTACCTGAGCCTCCCGTTTATGACTGCACGTTTTCTTCTTGGGATCCAGTTTTCCGCTTTTCAGCCACAGATCAGAAAGTGGACAGCCTCTTTACACACAACAATTCAGTCGGAGGTCTTTTCACTCAAGAAGAACCATTTTGGCAACTTCTCCTGCGCAGATTTATTACCACCCATGCACTCTGACCTGTAGCTTACCAAGGGAATTCCGGCTAAGAAGGACCACAATGTCAAATAAGTTGTTAAAATCAGACTGTAAAAATCATTAGGCTTTTCAAAATGACAGTCAATAACACAGGAAGCTCAAGTTCAAAACGTTTTACTAGTGTACACCAGGAGGCAAAAAACTATACAGTACAAGTATAGAGTTTTGTCTGACTCTATACAGGAAGCAACTTTGTTTATATAGTGTTTACAATCAGCTTTTGCCCACCTTACTGACGTGGTCAGTCACAGGGCATTTCCATCACTATAGTCCACAATATTCTATTCATACGAAGGTGCTGAGGTAATGCTTTTAAAAGTTTTCCCATGAGAATAACACAGCCTTGCAAGGCACCTGGTCATTTACAGTGTCCTTCTGTAAATGTTGCTCTTTCAAGGTTCCAGGCCTGTTCGAATACAATAGTCAGTTCATTTCTTAATACGTTCCTTTGTCTCTCTGGTAAGCAGCTGTACTCTATCTTCGATAGAGCTCACAAGGCCATCCTCCTCAGTGGAAGGAAGAAAGATATACATATACATACATTTATTTTTCTCTAACCCAGCAGATAATTAATGCTGAAAGACATAAGCCTGCTGAACTGGTTACTGCCAGGGTCAGAGTTCAATCACACTGCAGCTAAGCTTCAGGCAATTACATGCAAGATCATTTCTACTGCCATATTGTAAAATAGAATAAAATGCATTATATACTATTTGCTTCTAAACTAGCACTTCATATATGTTTAGATATATATATTTTTCTAACAACATCCATCCGGGCATATGCATGTTATTCCGTCCTTTGCGTTGGCCGTGGGTGTTTGGCCGTCCGGCAACGCTACTCTCAACATGTGATGTCCCACCTTCCCCTTCTGTGCCTGTGGCACCCTGTTAGGGCGTCCTGTTTGGTAGGCAGATGTTCCGCTATATGTGTTGTGTTTGACATGTCTGCATAGCTAATCATCGGTACGGTGGTTGAACATACCGCCTTTTCCAGATGTGTACGGTTATGTGCACCGTGGCGTGTGCACACCTATGGGGTTTCGACAGGTCCATACCACATGCGGGATGTACACATTCTGCCGACACATTCACATGCAGCCATTTGGATATCTGTACCTGAGGTGGGTTGTTAACATGTGGGGTACATATTTGCCCGCGTGGCACTGCCTGAGACAATACTTCTTACCACATTTCAGGTATGCCCATTGTGTGTAGGTGTGTAGCTGCGCAAGGCTGCTAGCTGGGTTGGGTGCACGGTCGTACATGGGTGCGGGATACATGCTATGCTGGGGCTATTGTGTATTACATTTGCATGCATGAGTTCTGCTTCTGGATATGGCTTAGACATACGCCGTCCTATGTGTATGCGACGAGCAAGTTGCTGGGTGTGGTACATGTTGCTATGCACATGTTTGCCTGTGTTTAGGGTATCTTGTTTCCTTCTTGTTGTTATATCGACACGGCTACCCGGCTGTGTACTCTCACTACTGCTGGTGACCATGCCCATGTCGCTACTTCTATGTCGGTGCGGCGCGCTGTCATGCTGCAGTACACCTTCACTGGGTATGCCCACTGACAGTGCATTGCAGGATGGACACGGTATTACGCGTATCCTTTGTTCCTTGGATGGGTACACTTAGGGCTTCGTGGGTTGATGTTTGGTTCTCCGTTTTGTTGGGATGGGTACTATGTTGCATAGTCTGCGTACGTTTCATTCTCCACGGGCCCTGGCTGGTGCGGTTACTATTACGGGCGGCCTGTGGATGTCAGCACTTTAGGTTGCTCATCGCCTGCCGGCTTGGCCACGCCCCCGGACGCATTCTACTTGGGCTCGCTCACGTGCCCTACGCACGTGTCTGTGGTTACGGCGCGCACTCATTACTATGCATATGGCGCTGCTACGCCAACTATTCACTGCACCGCCGGCGCAAGCCTTACGCCGGCCTTGCGCCGAGCTTCATGAATCCTGGGGAATGATTTATTGAGGGGTAGCTATTAATGTTATTAGATATGCATTTTAAGATAAAATGGAAATAATAATGGAAACTTTAGTGTGAAAACTATCCACTGATAAGGCATACAGAATACATGTTAGTTCCTAACAAAATGGAAATATATTAAAAATCTTAAGTCCTGTATATGTTTTATCATTTACTGTTGGGCATGGATGAAAACTGTGCAAATGTAGTTATTGCTGACAGTACTATCAGGGGAAATATTTTGTAAAATGTAGACTGGAAGGTGTAAGATTTGACAGCATTTTGTAAACAGACATGTAAAACCTAGCTGTTGCTAACAGTTTGTAATGCCACATACAAAGCTCATACAGGTATTGGATAATGTACATGATGATGACACTGGAGCTTGATATGAGGTCGTTGTAACATATGTACAGTACATTACATTACATTACATGGGCGGTGCAGTGGTGCAGCGGTTAATGCTGTCGCCTCACAGCAAGAGGTTTCCCAGTTTGATTCTTGGCTGGGGTGCCTTCTGTGTGGAGTTTGCATGTTCTCCCTGCGTTCGCGTGGGTTTCCTCCAGGTACTCCATTTTCCTCCAACATTCTAAAGACATGCTTCTGGAGTGTTTCTCCCCAGGCCTCCACTGAAAACAGGATCTGTGGAACCTAGTCAGACTTTCCCAGTCAACAAATGTTAAATAAAAATTACACAGCATCAGGGTGTACAATAGCCTTTTCCAAGACTGTTTTTGTATAAAGTATGACACTGGATTAAAATGTATTTTCATACCTGAACTGGAAATGCACTGTACACTGCAGATAGATTAATCTCAGTACACACTATAGTGCATACAGATACTTGAATGCCACACTTTTAATAAATCATGTGTTATGAACAAAATATCATGGGTACAGTGGTCAAAATAAATTCAAATAACAGAAAACAATTCATACCAATTGTGTAGTAGGAAAAAATAAAAGCATTAATTTGTCCAGAGATCCACTAAGACATAAATGACACCAACATTATGCTTCTGCAACCATTTGAAATAAAACGGTCAATACGTTAACCACAACATAAACATGAAGATGAACATTTCACAACCAGACATCCAAATTAAACAAAAACATTTAGTTGGCAGCGTGAAGACCACTGACTTTTTCATCCAAAAAATGTAAGCAGTGTTATAAACCCCACAGCTGACCGAACCATAATTTTCTGAAGCAGCATATCAACTGCTCACTTATGAATGTCCAATACTAATAAAGAGGGGGAAACAGAAGAGAAGTTCCAAATTTAGCCCCTCTTACTCAAAACATTAAAAATTCCACAGTACAAATTTACACCAAATACCACCCTTCCAAAAGCAAAACAGGAAGGCAGGGAAGGTTGCACTAAAAAAACACACCAAAAGAGGCCTAGCTACACTCATCCTAAGAATATAAAGACAAACCCCCCACAAATGACTACCTCACTTCCTGCCCAAAACCTCCAACAGACGATCCATCCTGGACTGGACTCTCACGAATAAAAATAACACACCCCTTCTAGCAGGATGCCTCCCCAGTACCATAAGTCACCACCAACCCACATACCTAATCAGAAGCAATCTTAGTCCACCCAGACAAGTAGTCTATAGGCTAATCCACAACAAGAAAAAAATTAATACCCACACTTTCAACTCCCTCCTCCAACAAATTAACTGGTCCCCCCTCAAAACACTACCACTAGATGATGTGGTTCAACACTTTAACACCACCTTTTCTCAACATCCTAAATAGCCCCCTGCAGAATAGCTAGAATAAAACATCACCATACACCTTGGCTTACAAACAACACCAGACACCTACTAAAAGAAAGGGACAAGGCATGGGAACACTGGCTAACTAACAAATGCGATGACAACCTTCTACTTTTCAAACAACTTAGGAATAAAGCCAAGTCCCAGATAAAAGCCGACAAAAAAGCCTACTAGATCACTGCACAGCAAAGAAACAAAAACAACCCCAAAAAATTCTGGACCACTATAAACAAACTCCAGCAACCTGGTAGTACGTCTACCCGCAATCCTACCACACCCCCATCAAATGATAACATTGCTACACAACTCAATTCCTTTTTCATAAACGCAATTCACTCACTTATTGACTATGACCAAAACATCACTACTACAATCCCTGTAGCCAACAATGAGGGTGTAAACTCCTTCTTTTTTAATACCCTACCTACCCATACCATAAAAAAACTACTCAGTAAGCTCAAGTCCACCAGCCTAGCTGCTGACAACCTCCCACCAGAATTCTTCAAAGCTGCCTCCGAAGTCATAGCCTACCCCATTTCTATCCTCATCAACCACTCTATCTCTGAGAACCATATCCCACTAATCTGGAAAGTCTCCTATATCACCCCACTGTATAAAGGTGGCAACTCTACCAAGCTTACTAATTACAGGCCAATTGCCATCCTTTCACCTCTCTCTCCAAAATACTAGAAAAATGTATTCACTCCCAGCTTCTAAACTACCTTCTTTCCAGTAACCTCCTATCAAACACACAATATGGTTTTCACCCCCACCACAGCACCACAACTGCCCTCCTCAGTTTTACTAACACAATAAATGAACGCATAAATCAGAATAAATATGTCTCTGCCATCTTTCTAGATCTCTCAAAGGCATTAGATACAGTTTCACAGTAAAAACTGCTGTCAGAACTGGTCACATTACATCTCATAAATCCACATCTCTCACCTCTGTCATCCAATATGCAGAGGACTCTACCCTGACATGCTCCGCCTCCTCTCTAACACAACTACAGGCTATAACCCAACAATCCTTCCTAGAAGTAGAATCCTTGCTAACTAACACTAACCTCATAATGAACTCAAACAAGACCAAACTCATGCTCTTTCTCCCCAGCAAAACACCCAGTCCCTCAGCCACTTTTCAAATCCACTCCTCCATCAACACAATCATAAACACCAGCTCACATACCAAATTACTAGGTGTCACAATTGATAGCAAATTAAAATTTGACCTACACCTCTCTCAAACCATTAAAAAAACACACATTAAACTAGGCTCTCTTTACCGAATTAATCCTTTCCTAACTAGCCAATCTACACTAAGCATCACCAGAACTCATCTCTTATCTACTGTTCTCTATGCTTCTCCCATCTTTACAATCCTTAATAAAACTGACCTTACCAAACTTGAATCAGCCTACAATAAAATAGCCAAGTTTGCCACTAGCTCCCCATATAGGTCATACCACTGCTCTGCTCTACAACAAATACATTGGCTAGAATTCCCACAACAACTAACCTATACCCAACTTGTCTTTACTCACCAACTAATATACAAGCCAAACAAAACCCCAGCCCTACAATAACTCCAGTTCTCACACAAAACACTTCTCCAAGTATCCAAAAGCAACAACAAAGCCAGGGACGCCCTCTACTCCCACCACATTTCTAAACCTTGAAACTCAATCCCCCAACACATCCTAAATGCTACCAACCTACACCAGTTTAAAACTCTGCTCAAAGACCAACTCATTAACAACTGGCTCTGCTCCTGCACCAAGCCAGGCTAATACCACATAAGCCCACAACAAATTTCATCCCCTAAATTTTATATTCTCCACGTATACCCCACTCCCACTTGTTAACAACACCTAGCAGCTACCTACAATAAGAGTATAATTTGATAATTCCTTTTCCTTGTAAGGCTATACATACATACATGTATTAAAGTATATTCAAATGAGCAACTAGGACCCCTGCCCTCAAAAAAAAAAAAGATATATACGACTTTAATATATTGTAATAACTTTCTACTTTTCACTTAAGTGCCTATTGTATATTGTACTTTCTTTGTTGTCTCTAATTTATTTCTGTTAAATTATATGTAAAACCGACACTGTACCTGTCAATTTTGTTCTTGTTTTATTGTAGTTTTTCTCCCCAGGCCTCCGCTGAAAATGGGACTATCCCAGTCAACAAATGTAAAATAAATAAATAAAAATAAACATAACAAATGAATCATTCCTAAACCCCTTTCTCTTTTGTCTCCCTTTACTAAAATACCTAATCTTACACAACTCCACCCCTCCCGAACACACAAGTGTCTCTTGGACAAATAAGTTTGCTGGCAAACAACATTACAACATTTGAACACAACATAACAACATAAGTGCTTTTGCCCCTATACATAACTTAGCTTGATCAGAATCAAATGTTTATGAAAAACTTTCCACTGTTTGAAAGTTAATCATGATGACATAGCCATCACATTTCCACGTTCATTCAAATGTTCTTAAAGCCATATGCAATCTCTAACATTCACATTAAGGAATAAATTCATAAGTAAAACAGTCCTGTTAGTGATTATTTAAATAAATAAATGTCAAACTTTGTGTATTAAAATATTTCATATTGAAATATATATACATATGTAAAAAAATAAAAATTGTAAAAGCATGCTCTGCTTAAAAATAGGATTACACTTTGAAGTGTTAAAAATTATATATTTGGAAAGCTAGTACTCTAAATTTAACTGTAATAATTTAAATAACCCTTATAATAAAGTCTAAGCCACTCTCTTAAATTCTCTCTCTCTCTCTCTATATATATATATATATATATATATATATATATACATTTATTTATTTATTTATTTTATTTATTTATTTTACATTTGTTAACCGGGAAAGTCCAGCTGGATACATATCCATTTTCAGCGGAGGCCCGGGGAGAAAAGCTCCAAGTTATCCAAAGCATTTAATAGCAATATTACTAGAGATTATGATATATAGTAGCAACTAATTAAGTAGTTAACATGAAAGTAGCAGTAAAATAATTGCAAGTTCTCAAAAAGCATGTATTACCAATATCAATAAAAAATTTAGATATTAGTGAGAAATAATTAGGATTTAACAAAGATATAGCAATAGATCTATTTACAAAATTATTGTAGCCATTTAGGGGGAGAAATGGAGGTTAAAATGATCTTAGGAAGTTAACACTGGGTTACAGTCAAAACGTTAGTTGAATGTCCGTAGTTAAGACATGAAAATCTTTATGAAGCAGAGATTGATTAGTCAGGAATTTAGTAGAGGTATATCTGAAGGATACCCTTATACAGTTGGTAAGGAAAGAAAGCTAAGAGAGGTTTTTGGGATAATGATTATTTAGTCGGGGTTTAGACATGGACATAGCCATTGTGTAAGCATGTGTGTTTTTAGAGCTTTTTTGAATTGAGGCAATGAGCTATTGGAAGTTATTTATGGAGGAAGGGAGGTCCATTTTTTTCCAGTAAAGTTGGAGAACAAGGAATCTCCAGCGGTGTTGTTTGCTTTTATAGTTTGAACTAGCATTCTGCCGGATGAGCTGAGGGATGTTAGGTTATTATAAGGGGTGATAATGTTAGTTAGAACTGGAGTACTGTTTGGTTGGTATAGGATTTTATGAGTAACTATGAGTTGGTTGAAGTTTATTTGATTGGGTAGTTCTAGCCAACCTAGTTTGTGAAGATTGTTACAATGGTGGGTGCTGTATGTGGAGCCTATGGCAAATCTAGCTATATTGTTATAGCAGCTGGTTATCTTGTTGTGGTTTGATTTAGATAGATTATTGAGGATGGGTGAGGCATAGAGAAGCGAGGACAGAAGATGTGTCCGAGCTATGATGGTTCTGGTGGTTGGGGTTAGATCTTTCTTAATCCTGTACATGGATCCTATTTTTTTATTTACTGTTTTGATGGTTTTGTCTATGTGGGTGTTAAAACTAAGATTGTTGTCAATGTTTATACCTAGTAGTTTGGTATTTGGTTCAGGAGAAATTGTGGTTCCATTGTTTGAAGAGACTGTAAATATTGGTGGTGTTTGCTTTTGGGTGGGGGTGAACAGTAGTAGTTTGGTTTGATTTGGGTTCAGGAGGAGTAGATGAGTATTAAGCCAGTTTTCTACTTTGTTAAATGTAGACTGGGTTATAGATTGTAATTCTGCTGGAGTAGAGGCAGTGCAGATTACTGTGGAATTGTCTGCGTACTGTATGGAAGTTGCCTGTGGTACGGTTTTGGGTAGTTCATTGATGAAAATAGAGAAAAGAAGTGGACCTAGAATGGAGCCTTGGGGTATGCCACGGGCAACAGGTAGAAGGGGGGATAGATTATCTTTCCACAAGACAGCTTGTTGTCGACAATTTAGGTATGAGTGGAACCAGTTAGATACTGATTTGTCTATTGAGAGTGAGTTGAGAGAGTCTAAGAGTAACCTGTGGTTTACCATGTCGAATGCTTTAGATAGATCGAGGAAGAGGGCAGAGGAGAGCAGATTTTGATTACGATTGTGGTTGACTGTGTGAGAGAAGGAGAGAAGGGCAGTGGTAGTACTATGGGCTGGTCTGAAACCATGCTGGGATGATGCTAGGAGTGAGTTGTGGGTGAGGTGGGCTAATAGTTGCTTCTGTATGCATTTCTTCATTATTTTGGCTAGGGGAGATAGAATAGCGATAGGTCTGTAGTTTGAAAGTTCTGTGGAGTTCCCACCTTTATGAAGTAGAATAATGTGTGACATTTTCCAGATGGAGGGGATGTAGGATTCTTGAATCGTATGGTTGATTAGGATGGAAATAGGATAAGCTATTACTTTAGCTGCCTTTTGTAGGAATTCAGTGGGGAGTAGGTCAGTTGCAAGGGTAGTAGGTTTTAGTTTTTCAAGTAAAGATTTGATAAAGTCTGTGGGGATAGGCTCGAATTTTAGGGGTGCGGCATTCACATGAGTAGATGGGGTTGTATAAGAAGAGGAGGGTGATAGATTATTGGCTAAAGATTTGACAGTTTCAGTGAAAAAAGTGTTAAAGGTATTTGCTACTGATTCAGGGGGAAGTAGTGAGGTTGATGAGGGGGTCAGGGTAGTAGATTTCCCTGGGTGGAGTAGCTTATTTAGACCTGACCAGAATTTTTGAGGCTGTGTTTGGTGTTTTTGCTGTAAATTGAAATAGTAGTTTTGCTTATCTAACATAATAGATTTTTTTAGTTTAATTTCTTATCTGTTTGTATATTATGTGGTCAAGTGGGGATTTGGTGGCTCTCCATGAGTTCCATGCTCTATTTCTAGATGCAAGTTTTTGTTTAGTAGTAATGGTTAGCCATGGTGCTATTCTGTTTTTTGTTCTAAATCTACGTGCGGGAGCGTACCTGTCTAAGATGGCTAGGAAGGTGGTGTTGAATTCTGAGACTGCTTGGTCAAGGGGGTAGTGTTTTAAGTTTGGCCCATCTACATAGGCTTAGATCATTTAGGAAATTATTTAGGTTAAAGTTCTTTGTGTTTCTGCGGGTTATAAAGGTGACTGATAACCCAAGGAAAACGCTGCTCCGATGTCAACAGTTCAATTGTTTAATAACACGAATCCTCACAAGGCACGTAGAGCACATAAATTCACCACATCAATCCACAGACAGTAAAGGTTAAGCGCTTTCATCTGCTAACACAGATTTCATCAGAACTGATGAAATCTGTGTTAGCAGATGAAAGCGCTTAACCTTTACTGTCTGTGGATTGATGTGGTGAATTTATGTGCTCTACGTGCCTTGTGAGGATTCGTGTTATTAAACAATTGAACTGTTAACATCGGAGCAGCATTTTCCTTGGGTTATCAGTCACTTGGAGTTATTTTTGGTTCGTGTTGGTGTTCATTTATTCCCGGGTTATAAAGGTGGTTTGGTGGGGTATGTCTTCTCTTTTTCGAATTATGTAGGTTAGGAGGTGGTCGCTCATATCTTCAGGTACGGTTCCTATCTTGTACAACTGAGGGTTATTACTTATTAAGATCCAATCTATAACACTTTCCTTTTTGTTGGATTTGCAGATTCTGGTAGAGGTAGTAATGGTTTGGAAGAAACCATGTAAGTTAATGTGTGTGGTTGGGAACTGTGCTGAACAGGTTTTCCAGTCGATATTAAAGTCTCCTAGTATGACTGTTTCTTGGGGGGTTTCAATCTATATATATATATATATATATATATATATATATATATAGAGAGAGAGAGAGAGAGAGAGATGGATAGATATACACACACTTATATGTATATTTTTTCTAGAGCTTAGCATCCATCATTGTCAGCCTACTGGCAATGGGCACATTAATTTAGCCCTGATTTCTCCATATTATTCAACTTACATCATTAAACCAGTTTCTTATTATCTAATTTGGTTTGCCAATTAATCCATCTCTCATCCATACCTATTTTGTATATTATAACATATATATTTCTTTGATGAACTATACATATTGCTTTGTTTAACAAAGGTGTTTCTAGGATTATTATTTTTTAAATCATATTAATGTTCATAAATCTTATCTTTTAACTGTTGTTACATCTTGCCCACGTGCAGAGCCTGATATGAACACACATGGCCATGTATGTGTCACAGTTGCAATATCGGATCTATATCATATGAACAAAATTTCATATAAGTGAACACTCAATGAGTGAAAAATGCTGGACATCGAAAACAATATTGTGGGGGGCTGTGCCCCCCCACCCCCACTAAATATATATACCAACTCCGAGATCACATTACAGTGAGGAAAGGGCAAATACTTCAATCTTCATTGTACTGTGATCCGACAACAAGCATCTCGATGTCCTGCATTTTCGCTCAATAGGGCATTCGCTTATATGAACTTTTGTTCCTATAATATAGACCCGCAATACCCAGGACAACCAATAGATTTCTTATAAGAACTTTCTGTAATATTTGATTCTTCTGCAGTTTATCTACAGTATTCACATTTACCACGTTTTTGTCATCTGTTTTTTTTTCTAATACTCATATTAATCTTATTTTCTTTGAATTTGTTTTTCATATTCATTCCCTTACTGAATGTAATAAGGGACTTGTAACCTAACTTACTTTTCATTTCCTCTTAAAGTGTAAATCTCTGCATTTTACAAAAACAGTATCTTGTACTACTGACATCAGTTGAGAAAGGTAATACTGTAGGCCAGGGGTTCCCAAACTGTGCGCCCTGGCGCCCTGAGGAGCCGTGGCTTTCTCACAGGGGTGCCGCAAACTAATACCCTTCATTTATGATTTTTTTCTTTTGTTTTTTAATTTTCAATCTGTTTGAGCTGACATCATCACATGCGCAATGACGTCAGCTCTGTCAGGGCTACCAGCCTGTCAGAATTGAGCAAGGAGGTCTGCATATCCTGCTGGGCATGGCTGCTCAAATGTGAGCAGGAACAGAAATGAATGGATTATGTTCGGGGAACAAGAATCGGACCTGTGGTAGGTAAGGAAAGAATGAAAAAAGGAGACTTTCAGAGAAGTGTGTATGTGTGTGTGTGTGTGTGTGTGTGTGTGTGTGTGTGTGTGTGTGTGTGTGTGTGTGTGTGTGTGCGTGTGTGTGTGTGTGTGTGTGTGTGTGTGTGTGTGTGTGTGTGTGTGTGTGTGTGTGTCTGTGTGTGTTAAATTAGTTTTATATTTTGTCATAAGATTCATGCTAATGCTAGTACTTGATGTTTCTTTAGCTAGTTCAGAAATGTGAAAAACTAACTTATGCACTTTGCTTTGTTGTTATGTGTTCATGTGGAATAAAATTTGAACTGTCGGTAACTGATGTACCATGTTAGTTGCAGAGTTGTTTATCATGTGGCATCTGTCACAGCTGCAACATATGATGAATTGTTTTCTCTCTGGATTGATCATATCATATGTTTTATTTCATATGTAGATGTGCAATTAGGTAATGGATGAAAAGGTGTCCTTGTAGTCCAGCACAATTTCCAATTCAAAACAGGTAGGTAAAAAGCTAGGTAACTTGCTGCGTAAATAGGTTGAGAGATTATTTTTCTTTGGGACCAGGTTACGGAAATATTAGCTGCCACAAACTTTACACATCAGCCTGGGAATCAGATTTGCTGAAGAAGGAATCTTGCAATTTCATCTCTGTCCCATGCATGTCAGTTTTACATGAGGCCCAGAGAAGGAATGGCCCAAATGACACACAGTTTGAGACCCAGAGCCCAGGTATAAGACCATATCTGATTGCATTTCAGAATCATCATTGTCTTTGGTGGTCTCTCAGGCCTGTACTGGAGGTGTAATCTTGATCATTATCTTGAATCTTATCTGCAAAGTAGTGTGTGGTTCATTGGAGAGGTGTCTCCCGCCCCAGAATATATTGTTACACACAAGACCTTGGATTTGGCTGTCACCTCCTTTACTTATAAAACAAGTTGATGCTCCATGAATGAGTGAGGACTGGGCTTTTATGGCATAGAGATGCTTTTTCAGGGTTTGAGCTAGACTCCTGAGCCATTGGTCACTGGCCAGGAAGGGTTGAGATTTCCCCACAGCCTCCTCCTTTGCTTTTTGCAGGTCCTTCTTTTTCCTGCCAGGATTTGGATTTCCCACAGACTCTTCCTTTACCTTTTGCACAGCCTTCTATTCCCCCCACTCTGGCCTTTAATAACTTGCTTAGCCTTTGCTGGAAGTTGGCTGAATAGTTTGTGAGTTAATGCTACATTTCACCTTGGTGCATTTGCTTTGTGTCACCATCTACTTTAAATGTTATTTGCTGATTCTGATGCAGCAGATTGACTTTAGAGGGGTGATTTTGAGGAATGTCCTGACTCTTGTCTTCTGCCAGCCTTCGGTGGCTTAAGAGCATAGTGAGATGGCGGCTGCAGCAGCAGCAGACAGAATTCTGAGGTACCTCCTCAGGAAGATAGACTCTGCAAGCAAGGAGGTAAATTCACCTCTACTTGGCTTTGTTCATGGCACAAAAAGAGTATTGTTCTGGAGGCAATTCCAGAACAGGATGTGAAAGGATCTTATGAGAGGGTAGAGAAGCTGGAGCTTTTCTCAGTAAAGACCAGATGAGATGGGGGGGGGGCATGATACAAGAGCACAACATCAGGTCAGATACAGATATTAGGTACAGATGGTAAACCTGACCAGGAAGGACAAAGATGACATAGGTGCCAGATTGTAGGGACTAACTACCCCATTAAACACTGTATGATGTGTATATTTCTAAACTGAAGTTGCTGAAATTTTGAAGTGTTTTATCTAATATGCACTTTATGCACACCGTGGAGGGGGGGGGGCTCCTTGAGAAAACCTGGATTCAGCAAGGGAGCCGAGAATCACAAAAGTTTGAGAACCACTGCTATAGGCATTGACTTATTACCATTGCCTTTCATGGCTATATGATCAGTATGTCTAGTTGAAATTTCAAAGCTATTATTTCACAAAATGGGTTGAAATTCTGTCACTCTAACTCCACAAATTTCATCTTTTATCTCATTTAATAATGCTAATGAATATCTTATCTTTAAACATAATTCACACAAGAACTGTAACTCTTCCAGAAATAATCTATCCTCACCAACCAAGCCAGAAATGTGTGCTATCTGAACCTTAATTACATTCTGCTTCTGATGAAAATCTTGTAATGGAAATAGGAGTTTGATAAAGTTGTTTTCCTGTATGTAGTAGATTGAAAACACTGCATTTATGCCTCTTTAAACAATAATAGATCCAAATAATATAATCTCTTCCTATCCTGCCTAGGTGTGAGATTCAAAAAATAAGTTGTTTGTACATTATAATACACAACGTGATCCAATTCTGCTTCATTTCCATTCCGCAGAACAAAAATAACATCCAAAAATCCATTATATAATGAAATTTTTTCAGAATAAACTGAATTCAGAGATTTTCTTCCCAAATAAATAAGACTAAATTTGCATATATAGGATGAATATGCCCCCATCACCACTCCCATTAATTGATGGAAATATTCACCATCATCATCATCTTCTTTCGGCTGTTCCCGTTAGGGGTCGCCACAGCGGATCACCTGTTTCCATTTCTTCCTGTCCTCTGCATCTTGCTCTGTCACACCAACCACCTGCATGTCCTCTTTTACCACATCCATAGACCCTGTCTTAGGCCTTCCTCTTTTCCTGTTACCTGGTAGCTTCATCCTTAGCATCTTTTTCCCAATATACTCAGCATCCCTCCTCAGCACATGTCCAAACTAGCGTAATCTTGCCTCTCTGGCTTTGTCTCCAAACCTTCCAACCTGGGCTGACCCTCTAATATACTTATTCCTAATCCTGTCCAACCTCGTGACACCCAGTGCAAATCTTAACATCTTTAACTCTGCCACATCCAGCTCAAACTCCTGCCTTTTTGTCAATGCCACTGTCTCCAACACATATAACATAGCTGGTCTCACTACCCTCTTGTAGACCTTCCCTTTCACTCTTACAGGTACTCGTCTGTCACAAATCACTCCTGACACTCTTCTCCACCCAATCCATCCTGCCTGTACTCTCTTCTTCACCTCTCTTCCACACTCACCTTTACTCTGAACTATTGACCCCAAGTATTTAAACTCATCCACCTTCACCACCTCTACTCCTTGCATCCTCACCATTCATCTATTCTCCCTCTCATTCACACACATATATTCAGTCTTAGTCCTGCTGACCTTCATTCCTTTTCTCTCTAGAGCATATCTCCATCTCTCCAGGGTCTCCTCCACCTGTACTCTCACTACAGATCACAATGTCATCTGCAAACATAATAGTCCACGTGGACTCCTGTCTGATCTCGTCTGTCAACCTGTCTAACACCATTGCAAATAAGAAAGGGCTCAGAGCTGATCCTTGATGTAACCCCACCTCCACCTTAAACGCTTCAGTTACTCCCACCACAGACCTCACTGCAGTCACACTACCCTTGTACATATCCTCTACCACTCTTACATACTTCTCTGACACTCCTGACTTCCTCATACAATACCACAACTCCTCTCTAGGCACCCTGTCATATGCTTTCTCTAAGTCTACAAAAACACAATGCAACTCCTTCTGACATTCTCTGTACTTCTCCATCAACCCTCTCAGAACAAACATTGCATCTGTTGTACTCTTTCCTGGCATGAAACCATACTGCTGATCACTAATCATCACTTCCCTTCTTAAGCTAGCTTCCACTACTCTTTCTCATAACTTCAAACTGTGACTGATCAATTTAATCCCTCTGTAGTTACTACAGCTCTGCACGTCACTCTTATTCTTAAAAATTGGTACAAAACACTTTTTCTCCATTCCTCAGGCATCCTCTCACTTTCTAAGATTTCATTAAACAATCTGGTCAAAAACTCCACTGCCATTTCACCTAAACACCTCCATGCTTCCACAGGTATGTCATCTGGGCCAACAGCCTTTCCATTCTTCATTCTCTTCATAGCTATCCTTACTTCCTCCTTGCTAATCCATTGAACTTCATGATTCACTATACCTACATCATCCAACCTTCTCTCCCTCTCATTCTCTTCATTCATCAACCCCTCAAAGTACTCTTTCCATCTCCTCAACACACTCTCCTCACTTGAGAGTATGTTTCCCTCATTATCCTTTATCACCTGTACCTGCTGCACATTTTTCCTAGCTCGGTCCCTCTGTCTAGCCCATCAGTTTAGGTCCTTTTCTCCCTCCTTAGTGTCCAACCTTTCATACAACTCTTCATATGCCTTATCCTTAGCCTTTGCCACCTCTATCTTTGCCATGCACCTCATCTCCTTATACTCCTGTCTACTTTCTTCATCTCTCTGACAATCCCACTTCGTCTTTGCCAACCTCTTTGCCTGTATACTCTCCTGTACTTCCTCATTCCACCACCATGTCTCCTTGTCATCCTTCCTCTGTCCCGATGTGATACCAAGCACCTTTCTAGCCATCTCCCTTACTAGCTGTGCTGTAATTACTCAGCTATTTGGTAACTCTTTACTGCCACCCACTGCCTGTCTTAACTCATCCCTGAACTCCACCTCACAATTACCCTTTTTCAATTTCCACCATTTGATCCTTGGTGCTGCCCTCACACTCCTCCTTCTCCTCTTGATCACCAACGTCATCCTACAAACCACCATCCTATGCTTCCTAACTACACTTTCTCCGGTCACCAGTTTACAGTCTCCAATCTCCTTCAGACTGGCCCTCCTACATAAGATATAATCCACCTGTGTGCATCTTCCTCCACTCTTGTATGTTACCCTATGCTCCTCCCTCTTGTTAAAATACGTATTCACCACAGCCATGTCCATCCTTTTTGCAAAATCCACTACCATCTGACCTTCTGCATTCCTTTGTTTAACACCATACCTTCCCATCACTTCTTCATCCCCTCTGTTCCCTTCACCAACATGCCCATTGAAATCTGCTCCAATCACCACTCTCTCACCCTTGGGTACAGTCATCACATATTCATCCAATTCACTCCAAAATTTTTCTTTCTCATCCATTGCACACCCAACTTGTGGAGCATATGCACTAACAACATTCATCATTACACCATCAATTTCTAGCTTCATAAACATCACTCTATCCGACACTCTATCCGGCACTCTTTTCACCTCCAAAACACTCTTAGCATACTGTTCCTTCAGAATAACTCCAACACCATTTCTCCTCCCATCCACATCATGATAAAACAATTTGAACCCACCTCCGATACACCTAGCCTTACTCCCCTTCCATCTGGTCTCTTGCACACACAATATACCAACCTTCCTTCTGTTCATCATATCAGCTAGCTCTCTCCCTATACCACTCATATTGCCAGTATTCAAAGTTCCGACCCTCACTACCACAGTCCTAGCCTTTCTCCTCTCTTCCTGCCTTTGGCCATGCCTTCCACCTCTTCTCCTCCTTTGGCCAACAGTAGCCCAATTTCCGTCAGCACCCTGTTGGCTAACAGTACTGGTGGCGGTCATTGTTAACCCGGGCCTCGACCGATCCGGTATGGAAATATTTACTGGTGACTGCATGAAATTATTTGGCAAAGTTTTACGCCGGATGCCCTTCCTGACGCAACCCTCCCCATTTATCCCAGCTTGGGACCGGCACAAAGAAATACACTGGCTTTTGCCTCCCCAGACTTTAGAATCAGTAGTGATTTTGTTTTCATAACTAGCTTTGGAGGATTTTATGCTGGATCTCAGCTTCTTACTGAGGCTGACCATGGAGTTCTTCCAATCATGGGATTTTAATCTTTTTTGCAGCAGTTTCTTTCTTCTGTTGCAGAGTTTGTTTGTAGCAGGGAACCACCAGATTGGCTTCCTTTTCTGGAGGATAGCATCTTGGTTCTGTTAGGGATTGCACGATCCATGCACTCGTGTAACTGCTTATATAGTGCATTTGTATAGGACTCAGCAGTCATACCTCTATTGTCCGTCAGCATGGGTGTCGTGAAGTTTGTCACTTCTGTGTTAAGAAGCGTGAAGTTGGCTTTGGAGAAATTTTTTACAGTTGTTTCCCTAATGGGGGGTGGGGGTGGAATGTGGATGTCTAGGGTGATTAGCTTGTGGTCAGATCTGACCAACAAGGAATTGACCTCTGGTGTGGAACACCAGTTGCCCATGTTGGTAATGACCAGGTCTAGGATATTGCTGCCCCTGGTAGGGGTGTGGATAAGATGATCCAAGGCATTGTAATTTATGAATTCCAGAAAACGTTGAGCACAAAAGTTGATATATGAGTAGTTTTCCCAGTTAATGATGGGGTAGTTGAAATCACCCATTATTAGGGTGTTAGGTTGTACCCTAATATTTTCCAGTATACCAAGAAATGAGGAATGGGAATCCTGGGGCATGGTGGGGGATCTGTAGCAGTCTACCATTTGTATTGCAATCTTGCCCAGAGTTAGTTGCACTTGGATAATCTCGGATGCATTATGCTGAGCAACTAGCCTGGAGGTGTGGATATCCTTAATGAATATGGACATGCCTCCGCCTTTAGTGTTTTGGTCCAGGTTAGGTGGCCGAAAGGTGTCATATGAATTATAGCCTGGTAATGCAGGAGTGCTCTCTAGAGCCTTGAACCAGGTCTCTGTCACTGCACAGATGTCGATGTTTTCCATTTTAAGGAGTGCCTCGAGTGAGCACATTTTGAGGTTTAGACTTCTAGCATTAAATAGCATTACCCTTAGATTTTTCTTGTTTTTACCTGTTACAGTGGTGAGTTTGTCATTTGAACCTTGCCTAAAAAGGTACTATAGATGTAGCAAGAGCCTTAGCCAGTATCCAGAATCCCAAGGGGGACAGGTGCAGGCCATCTCTGGCAAAGCATCGTGGTTTGTCGATCATTCATACCAGGCAGACAGATACTGGATCCCTCTGGAATGACACTAGAAGCTTAGCCAGTTGTTGAAGTCAGTCATTTTGTCCTTTTACTGTGGTATCATTCTGGGTGATGACAGGATGGTATTCAGGGCTAGGGTCATACCTGCCTGGGCTACAAGATTGGACAGCTCCTCCATGCCTCTTTTCATGTAGTCCAGGGAGGAACATCTCAGGTTATTCACACCAACATGGACAATGACAGAGTCATATTTGCACTTGTCATGGAGTGACCTGAATGCTTGCATTATGTGGCAGATTTTGGCACCTGACAGGCAGCTGACAGTAACTTTCTCCTTGTTTAGCCTGGTGAGTGGAACATAAGTGTGCCTGACTATAGAGTCACCGATGATTAGAGTGTTGAGTATGTTGTTATGCCTTATGTGCTGTGGTTGAGCGGCACACTGAGTTTGTGGGCTATGTGTCATTTGGGTTGTGTTGGGGGGTGGAGGTTGCTTGCATTTCTGCTTTGGAGGTCCCTGTTGCTTGGATAGATTTTTATTGAGAGCCTCTGTGAATGTAGGTGTGTGTTTTGTGTTTCTATGTGTGTGTTTTGGTGGTGTAGGTTTTGAGGGACTATGTGATGAGTGTGGTGTGGTGAAAGTGTTTACTTTCTCCTCTTGACTGTCTAGTCCAGTCTTGGGTGAAGAGAGCTTTGCTTCCAGTATGGCTATATAAGTGCAGCTCTCACAAGTTGTAGTGTTGGGTGGTATGAGGAGAGGGTTATCTGTTTACATGAGGCAATTGCTGCATTGCCCTAAGATGCCTAGATTCATCCGGTAGACAGGAGAAAACACCAGGAGCTGACCCTTAGACATGCCTGGATAGGTGCTTATTTATTAAGTACTAAAAACTGTTTTCCTCTAGACAAGTGAGGAAAGTTGAGTGTTGTAGTAATTTCTAGCTTTTTTAGTGTTTACAATGAGTTCTGAACAAGTGCTGAGCTCAAAGAAACAGATTTGAATGCTGAAACTAGAAAACTGGCTAGTTCTAAGAAACAAAATTAAGCTAGAAGGCTTCCCTCCAACACAGAAAGGCTTGGGGGCTGAGAAGCTAACAAACAGTCCTGGATACAGCAAATCTGTATCTGGACTAGACGACTTACAGGAAAGGCAGGAAACAAGCTCAATTTTTTTTTTCTTCGAGTAATCAGATATACATCGTTTATATATATATATATATATATATATATATATATATATATATATATATATATATATATGTATATATATATATATATATGTATATATATATATATATATATATATATATATATACACACACACATATATATATATATATATACACACACACACACACACACACACACACACACACACACATTTATATATATATATATATATATATATATATATATATATATATATTATAAACGGTGGTGGTGCTGCGGTAGCATTCTCACCTCACAGTAAGATGTTGTCCTGTTCGATTCACAGCTAGAGCGTCTTCTGTGTGGAGACATGCGTGAATGGGCATACCTTCGTTGAAGGTTGTGTGTCAGGGCTGGCAACTCAGCACGTAAAAATCTACTGCCAATCATTAGCTCACCGGAGTTCCGCTGTGGTGACCCCTAACCGGGAAAAGCCGAAAGACACCACAGTGTATATTAGTGTGAATGCCAGATTTAATTCTGTTGTACTCATCATAAAATATGTTTACATCTAAAATAAAATAATTTGTGTTTCAGAATGATAACATTCACATTTCAAAAGTTCAGTTGTTGCATTAATGTAATTAACAAATTTCCTTCACAATAATGCATGTCCTTTCTACAGCATAAAATTATAATTCACAAAGCATGTATAAAATGTAACGTGCTATTCATATTCACCATTAAATGTAACATTTCATTTCCATATTGTTAGAAAAAATTAGAGTATCTTTTCGTACATATGCCCATTTCTATGTCCATCTTTTGTAAGAAAACGTACGATAAACAAACATCACGTAACTTTCAAGAACCAATTTTAGCAATTTACTTAAAAGATTTATCTTACTATTTGAAATATCAATATTCATTAACAACTCCCTTATAGTTTCTATGCCAAAGAATTAGGTATGAAAGTGAAAAAGTAATTAACATTAATCATCACAAATATGTATATCTGACGTTTGTATATTGATTGTTATAAATAATGTTTTTGTAGAAATTGCTTAGTTTCACTGAAAACAGTGTCACAAGATCCCAAAAAAGAGTGCACACATTTTTCTTTTTAAATAAGTAGCAACTCAGTGAGCCTGCCTTTGGAAGAAACTATAAGTTCTCATTGGTGACTCCAGCCTTTTGAGAAAATCATAGAATTCATAGGTTGATTAATTTCATTTTTATGAATCTGTGCCAGATCATAGATGGTAGGTATAATGAGGTGATTATAATAAAAATAATTAAAAAATATTGGAAATATAAGTATTAACATATACATCATATAATAGTTCACATTTTAGAAATCATATTCTTTATTTCAGTCTTATTAACCTTTTTATGTGTGCTCTGCAAACATCTCTTCCATCATATTAACATACTATAGCCTGTTCATCGCCTCTATGCCAGCTCCTTTATCAGCTGCTTTAATGTTAAGTTGAAAAACGTACCTTTCATTTTGTGCTCTTGAGCTACAAATATATATCCTGTTAACAAACGGATAAGCTTCCACCAACGCTGGAAGCTTAGGACAAAAGTAGCTCACCTTCGAAAAAGACTCCATGGAAGTGGCTGAGGAAAATATAGTTTTCAAACTCATATTCCATGTAAGCAAATTAATATCAGTAATAATATCTTCTAGTTCATAGTCAGAAGCTGGAATATATTTAACTCCTTTAATCAGCGGTGACAAATTTGCTGAAGTAAGTTGCAGTGACAGTATATTTACAGCTGAGTCACCCAGTTGTCATACTACTTGTTTGAATCTGGCACCCTCTTGATTGTGTTTTCCTCTTCTTCCTCTTTTGTCTTCTTCCTCAACTTCTTGATCTCATTTAATAATGTACAGGTTGCCATATAAGTTTGAAATGATTTGGAGAATCATCTTCAGTTAATTGTACATCATCAGCCTGCTTATTTTGTTGAAGATGATCTCGAAGCAAAACTACTTCATCCAACAAAGTGGCAGTACCAACAGTGGAGACATATATGTTACATTCATATTGGCATGAAAAAATATGATCTAAGTTAAAATCTTTTATATCATGTTTCAATTTTTTTTCTTTTTAATATTGATTAAACACCACTCATAGATTACTACATTATCCATTATAGGGGCATATTTGCTCTGAATTTCTGCAAAAACATCAGTATTCTTTGCATTCATGTAAGTTTTTTGTTGCAGATTTTCATACTCAGTACTTAAAAAAATATTCATAATTCTCCTCTACTGCATGCTACTATCTATATTAAATCATTGCCATTCTTTGAGTAATTGTGGATATGTATTGCCATATGTTAGGATTTTAACTATCCTGAGACCTGTCAGAAACACTGCCATATTTAAGTATGCTTCAAATTAAAGGCTTTGCCACTGACACCTCTTATACTTATATAGTTTATTCACAAGTTCTTTTAACATGGCCATGATATTACTGTAAACAGGTTTACTCACAAGTTAAGCACAAGTGGAAGTAAATAAAGGATTTCCATGTACTTCCAAAATGTAACAGCTAGGCATCATAATCTCATTAACCCAATGGACAGAAAAAAGAGGGGAGCATAATCTTATCATCTAGTTCAATGTCATCAGTCACTGTCCCCTCATTCCAAAAAAGAAAGAAAACAGATATACAAAAGTCAAAATGAAGGACAAAGCCAACAGAACAAACATAAAAAGAAAGTGAAAAATGACTGCTGGTACCATTAGAGATGGTCTATATTACAGAAAAACAAACACAAGTGTTTCATGCTCACTGGCGCTTTTTCAGGTAAAAACAGTATTGTACCCCCTATATATTTATATACATATCCCAATATAATACCAATCAATCAAACAAAAGACAAATTATCACATTAACAAACTTATTCACACTTAATACTGAAATAAATTTTCTTCAATATCTTAAAGCCCTTCATTTTAAAACTGACATTATATTGCACATGTCATTAAGACTATAATTTCCAAACACATTCAATCCAAATATCCATCAATACTGCACTGATTGGGTTTTATTTCTAATGTCTCCACACCTAGCATTTGATTTCACGTGTTCAAGAACCATAAATTTAAATTTATGCTGTGTTCTGTATGTAGCTACATGTTTAGCTAAAGCAGTTTCTCACTTTCTATTTTATATACCACATATGTTCATCAATACACCCCCTTAGAGACATGTTTTAATAAAATCTTTGTAGGCATAATGTAGAGCCTGCATGGAATGTTACCGTGTTTGCATACATAGTTCACTCTGGGCAGCGTGCCATGCATATTAATCATGGTGCATTGCCGAGGGAGAGACGTGGATCATAGTTATTGACTCAGTCTAGGGAGTGTGGTGCTAAGTGTGTCCATAGATGAGTAACACACTGCCTGCATTGTCCAATTCTGTTATAGCAGTGTAATTTAATTTTTTTTTTAAAGCATGTTTGCATGGCGTGGAGCACACCAGAGATAAGTGGTACCAAGACACCGGCCAGACATCTAAAAATAGAAACCAGATAAATTTAATTAGTTCTGTAAATGTCAAGTTTAAGCATAGTTGAGCAGATTTGCATGGCATTATGCTCAGCACTGCTTAAAGATAGCTCAGAGGTACATGCAAAGGTATAGAAAAATTCCACAGCTCCACGTAGCTAAATGGGTAGGATTACGGTCTCATGTGCAGTAGGTGCAGGGTTTGAATAGATGGAAGAGCAAGTTAGCATTTTTCAAATTATGCAAATTATTTTTAAATACTGGCCTGTTGCACTCGGCTAACACCTGCTAAGCACTGCATAAACAAATAATGGCGGTTAATGTTTATGCACTTCTTGGCAACGCTTGGCTAGTTTGAGCACTGCTAAGCATAAGGGTTTTAGCACTGCTCAGCTCAGCTGTGCTGGTCTGTGTGCTGCTAAGCAACATACCACATTTTTAGATATTGACCAATGGTGTGTAAGGGCAGGAAAACAGGCTATAATAAGCCGAATAGGTGGGAATACAGCATACTATGTTGGTGTTCTTTCTCTGAAGGATACAGTGGCAGGCATTAGAGAGGGTTCACTCTTTCAGGTGCAGCAGTGGGGCATTCAGGAGTCCAGGGTCATGGTCAAACTCCTTGTCAAAATCCATGAGGGGTAGCTGATGCAGGGAGGTTAGCAGGGTTCAGACTGCAAAACAGAGGCCTGGGACTGGCTGGCAAGAGACCCCACCAGTGCAGTTGGTATCCCCTGCACAGGTGAGCAATGTTATCACCACTATGATGACCTGAAAAGACAGAAGGGGGCTCTCTTGGACACCTATGTCTAAGATTTCCTGGCTGAGAATGTCCCACATGTGTGTAAGTACCATTACCTGTGTTTCACCAATATTTAATCTTGAATGTCTGCTAAACTGGTATGCATAATGGTGTGCTTCTCTACCAACAGCTACAGAGGAGAGGGCTCGCAACATCGAGGAGCATGCTGGGCACTTGGCCAGGCTGCGCCACGAGTGGAGTAAGTAGATATGAATTTTACTATCTATAGTCAAATAAGCAAGAAAGAGTAAAGCATTAATTGTGATTAGGTATATATAGTAAAGATTGTATAGCAATGAATGTGGGCTTACATCTGTACTGCAAGAAGTGCATACTGCCAATTGTAGTGCCATAAGCAGGGAAGACTAAAGCATTAACAGTAATAAACTATATGCAATAAAGTTTGTAGTGCAATAACTGTGGAATTACAGCTGTATTGCAACACCTGCATAATGACAATTGTTGTGCAATAAAGACATGAAATTACACCAATCTAATAAAGTATGTTGTGCAATGACTGTGAAAGTAGGGCTGTTTTGCAAGAAATCAATTATTATAACTGTTCTGCAATAAAAACACAAAATAATATCAGTACCTGCATGAAAGTATATCTAATAAAGTCTGTTGTGCAGTAAGTATAGGTTCAGAGTTGTTTTGTAAGAAATGACAACTGATCTGCAATGACACATGGACAAATGGCATTAGCAACAAGGTAAATTGTGTACCTCAGGTTTGTCTTTTCACCATTGCATGTCAGCTACAAGCATTCAGGCTGTAAGGTATGGTACTGCAGTCAGCTATAACAGTGTACTAGTTGTAAACTGCAAATAATAACCCATAATTGGATATTGTTTGTTGACTTCACAAATATTTCAATACACTCAAGCATGATAGAATGCAGGTGAACACAATACATTCTTAATGTCATGCACGTGTGTTCAGCTGTCATTGCAGTCTAGTATAAAACTGTACCACTATTAGCAGGTCATATTTTGGTGCCAGGTGAGCTCTAGGCAAATATCAGTCAGTCAATAATCAGCAGTGACTCAGTAGCTCAGTTTGCTACCTGCTCTGTATGAAGTACATTTTTGCCACACACAGACCAGGATTTAAATCCAGAGCTATGTAGATCTAAATATTACAGTATCAGTTGCGTAATGTTTACAGATATTCTCTCCACAGGCGCTACAGGTAAAAGGGTGAAGTACCCCATATTATGAGTACATTATAGCATGTTTACATGTCACAGACTGTTACATTCATTACCAGGAATGTGAAAATACAGAAAATAAGTCTAATAATAATATTAAACTAAAATAAAAGAAATAAAATGTGTAAACTTTGGTATGACTGCATGCATGGCCTGTGTGTTGGAGGTTGCTAAAGTCAATTAATACATTTGATGCAGATGTCCTCTGCAGTCACTTCTATTGGGTTCTATCACCATACCTGCCAAGAAAGGCATGATAGTTGTTTACTGTCTGTACTGTGCACATACATGTCTCTTAAGTGTCACACTGTCATGGAATTCAACTACTTTTGTGTAATCCCTCTGTCACAAATGTATCATTGACATGATTATGTAAATAGCAAAGTAATACTACATTAGCCCACAGTACACCTTGGTAGTTATATAGGTACACCTGATGTGCAAGTGTTATGTATAGTTGTGGACCTGCCATTGTTACTGCTTTTCCCATGCTGTCCTTTGAGGATAGCGAGAGGTATGCAAGTGCTACAGCAGCTATAGGGCACTTTTGCACATAAATAAAGGGCAGACCTGTAGAGTAGATAGGAGTACTGTTGTCAGCTATATAGCCTATAATGGTATTAATGAACTCTATTTCTATCTGTCCCCACCCGTTATCTACAAATATTTGTTATTGTTATTCATTGGTTATGGTTTACTATAAACATATGTTGTTCCATAAACTTTATTTTGGGGCATGTGTTTTATTATTGTTATGTATCACATTGGTTACATATTAACATATCTTGTTGAATTACCTATTCTGTTGGCCTTATGCTGTAACTGATACTGGCATGATGTTAATATACTGACTGTTTTATTATTTATTTTTGCATTTCACATAATATACATTGAAATGTAATGGAGTTATTTCCAATGTTTTGGCATGCTGTTATTACTAACAATGGTTTTCTTCATAGCTAACCTATATGTATTGCTTTAACTCCATAACCACAGCATGTCAGGGTAGGCTGGTACCTGCAAATCTGCCTACCTTACCTCAGGCTGTGGCATCAGGTCCCAACACATCTGGGACTCTAGCTGCTGGTGCCCCTTCTGCTGGTCCTGCACCACATTTGGGTGGAACCACCTCAGGGGGTGGGGCCCATCCCCCTCAGGGAGAGGCAGCAGAGGGGCGGTAGTCACCCTGGGTTGACAACCAACTATGATGCACAGGATTGTTCGTAGGAGCTATGAACGTCACCTGCACCAGATTGAGGGCAGACTGGACAACCTGGTGGCACTCAGCCTCCTGCACAGCCACCTTTTGGCCAGAGAAAGACCAGTGTCGACTGCCCATAGGTGGGGACCTCAGTCATGCTACTGTCATCTGGAGGCACATGCACTTCAGATTCCACAACACCCTCCCCACCCAAGGTGTTTACTCCCTCATGTGCCATACACTGTCCCTGTCTGCTGTCTTGTCTGTCTGTAACTGCATCCTCTTCTACTCAACTTATCTACCCACATGTACCTATATCCCTTCCCCAACATTCCACTCTTTCCTTATTAAAAAGAATGGGCATCTGTCACACACAAAAAATATATTGCCATGTACATAGCTCTCCATTTCACACCTTTGTCCACCGGGCACAACTAATCCGGTCCAATTGGCTTGACACCACATTTATTTTGTCTTCACCCCTCTCTCTGGGGTTTCAGAGTCCAAATTCATCCACAAAAATCTGTCAAATTGCACAACTGTTGCTGTACAAGAAATGGAGAGCTATGGTTCTTCCCTACCCCCATCCTGCACATCCCTACCTGCCTTTCACTATGTTTTTCCCCCTGCTTGCCCCGTTTTGCCACTGTCCTATCACCCCCTTTTTCTTTTCTTTTTAATTTTTTAACAATGGTTTCGCAATGCGTCACTTCGCACAGCACCTTGCAAACCTGCTTAAATGAGCTTTGATGTGTCTTAATGATCCTATATGTTTCTCACAGTGTTAGACACATGTACAAAACAATCACCCCTACCACATTTTGAACCCAGGCCCCTGTCAACAACAGCCTACTGCACTAACCCACTAGGCCACACAGATGTTAATTAACACAGGTGTTTCCAGCAATACATACTGATTCCCACTGACAGACTAAAATCAACCCTAATGTGACAAATGGGACTGTTTCTGGGACTCTAATGCAAAAATACACCACTAGACAGCCAAATAAATAATAATGGCAGTATGTGAGGCCTGAGATAGCAGGTAAATTTTCCCTTTTACCTGTAACATCTTGAAACACACCTGCTAAGGTGTCAATGGCACAGTACCTGCCGCAGAACAACTGTCTTTGAAAGCCATGCACATACTGACAGATGCAGACTTGTGTCACAGCCTGTATGTCAGTACATATGTCTGGTAAATACACCTGCTCCTGCACTGACTCAGTAGCTTAGTCTGTTAAATGCCTTGCATGAAGAACATTTTGCCACACACAGTCCTGGGTTCGAATCAGTGTGTTGCACTTCAGTTACATTGTTGTGAACACAGCAAGTAATGACTGAGTCATGCAATTTTAATCCCCATAGGTTACTGCTACTGAATTATCAGCTACCCAGTTTAGCAAGTCACAGGCCTGCAGGTAGGGGCACACTGCACATATTCGTATAGCCTAACTATATGTAACCAACTACTCTGCTATTGGCACTGTTGCATAACCGATGTACCTTAAGCATATGCCTCAATTGGACTGTAACGGGTACCCTTACCCCGGTTCTGCTGTAATGACAAGACTGATACAGCTGCCAGTTACATGTACAGCTTGCTGGCCTACAAAGTGTTCATGATCCCCCCTATGTGTCCTAGGCTACAGCAGCAGCTGCAGCCGGGATCATACATGACTACATTAAGGTAGCAACTACAGACTGACTATACCTCCCAACCCCCTATAACAAGGGATTCCATACATAACCATACATAAGACGTGAGCAAAGGCCCAGAGATAGGTACATGTTTTGTAGTTTGCCCCTACAAAGATAGTAAGTTGATAGAATAGCAGCTACAGCATTATTATGCATATTCTGATGGGTATGAAGTGTGACACTTACATGTCTATCTCTCATTTCTGACCTCATCCCACAATGTTTGCCAATGAACTGTGAGATGACTGCACTGTCATGGGACACTGACTAAACATATGAGGCAAAACTGTGGACATACTTCATACATCTGGACAGTATTTGTACTTACCCTCTGCAATACTGTAGTCTCCATACCTCAGTAATGTCCATCTCAAAAACTAAGAAAGGGGTCAAGGCCTAAATTAAGGCCTTATATGCTGCACTGTGGTGCCATGTCATTGGTTAATGATATTGCAGTTCAGCTGTTTTGGATGCAGTTAGCAATTCTGAGCCACAGACTTGTGCAGAGGCAATTACCTGCTAATGAGCATTACCTACAAAAGGCAAGCAACTGTTTATGGGGAACAGGTCTGTATGTGGTTTTACTCCCACAGACAGTGTAAAAGCATTGGTAGATGAATGCTTCAATAAAAGCAATACATCACTCTACTAGGTATGTACTACATTTCCCCATAAAAACGGGATGCAGATGGGAGGATGGTGGTATGGGGAATAGGGATTACAACAGTAGGCTTGTATTAGGTCTATGATAATGACATGTCACTGATACTCTGCTGTCCAACACCTACATGCATGCTTCTCAACTGTCCCTGCTTTGAAACACATCTCTGCTCTGTCCCTGTCCATCCATCATACAATGGTCGGCTGTTGCACTAAAGATAGTAGATTGCATGTAAGACATAATGACACTAAGTAAGGGTGTACACTCATGTAACATCAAATGATGTACTGTAAATCATTTCTTCTCAGTCTGTCAATGTCACACATAAATAGAACTAACATTGTAAAAGTGTCCCAGAATATCCATGATGTACTCTGGCTAAGTCCCTGTTTCATAGACATTTGTCCGTCTGGAGGAGAGCTATGCCTAACATACCTCTCAGCCTCCTACAGTAAGAAATCAGGACAAAGCCGTATTTAATGGGGAGACAATAGCCCAAACTAAGTGACAGAGTATACATATTGGCCATACAAAGTAAGAATGTGAATAGACTTACAGATATTACCACAGCATAAGTGTTGTCTGAGTGGTCTGATGTGTGACAGATTCTGTGTCAATTTTCTGACAACAACCATCAATCAGTGGACAACCATTTGTCAGAAATCCACAGTTATGCAAAAAGGACCACATCTATGAGGCAAACATGGTGAGATTCTGCAAACATCTGCATAGTTGAGAGGCATAATGCCTACAGGGAATATATACTACAGCAGGTTTGCATTGCTGTCTGTCATTGTGGCACACTGGTGTTGCTGGACTGTCTTCATATAGTTGTTGGAATAGCACACTGCTATTTGTTTGACAGTGGTCATATAGGTTCATAGGTTGGTACTAGGCTATCAGCCCTAGGACCTATACAAGCCTAGCCATAACAATTCCCTGGATATTTCTTCCCACAATATTTACTTCCCTGGACCCCTGTCTAGCAGGGTGACTGACGTGATCCCTGGGGTGAATTTCCTATCTCCCATCCAATCATCAAGGTTCCTTTTGAAGAGTGCCAAGGAGGTGCTCTGCTTGACATGTATGGGCAGTCTATTCCAGAGTATGGGGAGTCTCTGGGTCAGGAACATATCCCTCCAGCATGTTTTTTTCATTGTGATAACAAGGTTTAGATTTCTGGAGTGTGTGGTTCTGAGGGATTGGGATTTCTTTAAGTGGAGAATGTCCAACAGCTCAGGGTTTGACATGGCCTTGTATGTTAACAGAGAAGGCCTCTGAGTAGACGATATGCCACAGAGTATAGCTGGAGTTTTTTTAGATGGTCAGTATACGGCATCTGTTTTAGGCCTGTGATTCTTTTAGTGAGGTATTTCTGCAGCCTTTCCAGCTGTTGCAGATGTCTTGTGACGAACATACCAAATGGGGCATTGTACTCTATAATGGGTCTAATGATGGATGAGCACAGTAGGACAATGACCTCCTTTTTTCTGGATGAAAAGCCCTTAGTGATGAGTTGTGCCACATAGAAGGATTTCCTGACTGTTGTGGCAATGTGATTATCAAAGGTGAGAACACTGTCCACCTGTGTCCCTAAGTCTCTCATCACACTTTCGGTGTTTAGTGTACTGCCACTTATGTGGTAATTCATGGGTACAGGGTTTTTCCCAAAGGGGATAACTATACATTTCTTGGCATTATGCTTGAGACCATCGTTCTGGCACCAAGCATCTGTTTCTGTAAGGCCCTTTTGTAGAATATCCACATCATTTAGGGATTCAATAATGGCTCCCAGTTTGCAGTCATCTGTGAACTTTGTTAGCCAGAGTCCCTTAGTGTTGGCCTGTACTTCAGAGAAGTAGATACCAAACAAGAGCGGTCCCAGGACTGAACCCTGAGATACTCCACTTGTCACGTGTCTGGAGCTGGATTTTTAGTCGGCTAATTTTACAGTCTGGGTTCTGTCAGTAAGCCAGTTGGCAACCCATCAAGTGATGTAGGGATTTATGCCCAGCTTAGTAAGTTTATCTATGATTCCAGAGTGGGGGATGGTGTCAAAGGCCTTGTTGAGATCCAGATAGGCTGTGTGGACTGCCTTACCCTCGTCCACAGCTCTGGAGACTGATTCAAAGAAGTCAATCAGGTTCAGGAGGCAAGATCGGCCCTTCACGAACCCAAACTGGGTGGTGTCCAGTGTCTGAACACTGCCAATGTCTATGTTTATAAGTTCCACGATAATGCGGTCCATGCCTTTGCAGATCAGGCTTGTCAGACTGATGGCACAGTACTTCCCGGGATCCAAGGTGGATCCCCCCTTGTGGAGTGGGAAAACTGTAACTGTGCGCCACAGTGGGCATGAAGCCTGAGGTGAGGCTATGATTAAACATGACACTTAGGCGAGGTGCCAGTTCATTTTGTAGGTCATGTAGTACACAGCTTGGGATGTCATCTGGTCCTATGGATGCTGTATTCTTAGCTTTGGAGAGTGCAGTTTCTACCTGTGTAGCCGTGATTACCAGAATTTGGCAATCTTTTGGTATTGGGATGGGCCCCTTAGGGGGTGAAGTTTGCACTACTTCGATCTGCCAAGATATTGTCAATATCCTTGGGATCAGTATATTTAATGCCATTCTGTTGTAGCTCAGAGCATATCTGAGGATTGCCATTTAGATTCTTGACATAACTATAGAATGCATTGTGGTTGTCTTTGGAATTTTTGGCAATTTTATTTTTGTAACTATCTTTGGAGGATTTTATGAGGGATCTCAGCTTCTTACTGATGCTGGTAAAGGAGTTTTTTGCATCCTTGGATTTTCCTCTTTTCTGCAACAGTTTCTTCTTCTGTTGTATAGTTTGTTTATGGCAGGGGACCACCAGATTGGCTTCCTATTTTTGGAGGAGAGCGTCTTGGTTCTATTTGGGATGGCACGATTCATGCACAAGTGGATGTGCTCGTACAGTGCCTTAGTGTAGGATTCAGCAGTCGAACTTTCAACTCCCATCTGCATGGGTGTCATGAAGTTTGTCACTTCTGACTTGAGTAGCATGAAGTTGGCTTTGGAGGAGTTTTTTTTTTACAGAGGTTTCCATACTGGGGGCTGGGGGTGGGATGTGGATGTCAAGGGTGATTTTCTTATGGTCTGACCTAACCAATGAGGGGGTGACCACTGGTGTGGAGCATCTATCCAACATGTTGGTAATGACCAGGTCTAGGATATTGGAGCTCCTGGTGGGACAATGGATTACTTGATCCAGGACATTGGAATTTATGAATTCTAAGAACCGTTGGGAAAAGGTGTTGGTACCCGAATAGTTTTCCCAGTTAATGGCAGAGTAGTTGAAATCACCCAGTATTTGGGTATTTGATTGTATCTTAATATTGTCCAGTATGTTTAGAAAGGTATAGTGAGAATCTTGGGGCATGGTGGGGGATCTGTAGCAAGCTACAATTTGGATTGCAGTCTTACCTAGTGTGAGTTGCACCTGGAGAATGTCAGATGTATTGTGTTGGGCAACTAGTCTAGAGGTGTGAATATCCTTGGTGAATATGACACTCCTCCACCTTTAGTGTTTCAGTCTTGGTTTGGTGGCCGAACAGTGTGGTAAGAGTTATAGCCTGGTATTACAAGGGTGCTCTATGGAGCCTTAAACAGGTCACAGTTACTGCACAGATATCGATGTTCTCCATTTTTAGGACTGCCTCGAGAGAATGCATTTTGAGGTTTAGACTTCTAGCACTGAGTAGCATTACCTTCAGATTTTGCATGCTTGTATCTGTTATGGTGGTGGTTATGTCTTTTGAACCTTGCCTAAAAAAGGCACTATAGGGGTGGCAAGAGCTTTAGCCATTAACCTGAATCCCAGGGGTGACAGGTGCAGACCATCTCTGGCAAAGCATTGTAGTTTGTCGATTATGTCATCCCAGGCAGACAGATACTGGATCGCCTTTGAATGTTGGCTGATTGTAGGCTCATTAGGAATTCCTCTGTGGCTGAGGGTGGTTGTTCTGTTGCAGGCCTTCCACCAGTGGCATATGACATATTAGTGGGGAAGGGCCCATAGGGGACACACCACAGTACACTGCAGTGATGGGTGTAGAGACATACAGCAGAATCTGTCACAGCACACAGGAACATTACCCAGTACCGCTACTATCTTGGTGATAGCCACACATGTAGTGTGTTGCCAAAGTATGGGGGTATGACGTGTAAGGTAGTAGTGGATAGTGCAGGCCAGTATGGGTGTATAGAGTTTGTACATAGTGGACATCCATGTATCTAGTCCTGTAATGTGTTCCCATCTTGTTGTCTTGCAGGAACGATGTACTGCAGAGACATCCCCCTTTTTCATTTGCAGAGAATGACGCTATACTGGATGCCCTCAGATTTAACCATCACATCCTGCTTTCATGGGGTCGCCACAATCATGAACAGTGGGCAGCATTGTGGGCTGACCTTGTGAGGGTTGTTAATCATATTAGCAAACAGGGTAGGACCTATGAACAAGTCCAACACCGGGCCACAGATATGGTCAATGCCGCATGTCAAAGGGCAGCTGCTGTTGCCAGGGATTGTGCTGCCACTGGTGCAGGGCCTGCAACAGAACAACCAGTTTCAGCCACAGAGGAATTCCTAATGAGCCTACAATCAGCCAACAGCTCCCATCCAACCATCAAGCCATAAATCCTGGAGGTGGGTGCTGCAGCATCCACATCATTGGAGTGTCCAGGTAAACTTGCTATGTTCACCAGTATAATACATTTACAGTCACTGTAGCAGGTTCTACAGACCAGTACATGGAGATCAGGCCTATCTGCATTGAGTGGGGGATGGCTTTTACCCACAGTTGTGCACACATACTCAGAATGTCAGCAATATAGCCAGTATCATATTAGCTAATGTATATGTGGATATATGCACTTATTACCTTGTAACACTGCAACATTTGGTGCTGCTGACAATAACTCTCCCTCACCTTTACATAGGTCCATCATGTGTGGCCGGAGTTCATGGTCCTGCACATGGTAAGTGTGATACTGTTGTTTTACAGATCATATATGCCCTATGAATGTAAAGTGCTGCCATTTTGCCTTATGCACAACTGTTGTGCTTAAGCAGAGTAGAATAGTTGTATGTTCCATTTCGGAGCAGTTAACTACAGTGCATTGCCTAGGGAATGACAGGTGTGGATTTGTACAAACATTAACATGTTTGCAGTTATAGTTATGGTCAACTATGCAGCCTGCTATACTTGAGGCAATTACTCCAAGATGCCCGTTCAAACACAATAGGGAGAAGGTACATACCTGAGGCAGTGCTACTACAATGGGCATATCATTGACAAGATAGGTATACTGGGTTTTATATGTAGTTCTATCACATACACTGTCATATTGCATACCTCACAGGTGTATTGTACTGGCAACATTACCCAAATGTAGGTGACATGCATGTTATAGAGGGTCTGTGTTGTCTGTGTATGCTGTTCTGAGTTTGTGTATTGTGCATGGGATCAGAGATGAGAAGATGTGGGACATGTAATGCAGTTGTGGATCCTCATTTGTATATATCTGTGTGGATTACCATGCATAATAGTGCATGTGGTAATACACTGCTTTTGTCTTGCTTCTAAGAGGTGAACATGGGGGGTTGGAGTCTGTCCCCCTCACAACCTGATGTCAGTGTCTCATCAGACTCTGATGATGGTGGTGGCCATAATGAGGCACAGGTGGGTTTTTTGGTGGCTGAGTCCCACAGGTTGACATCCCTCTTCTACTCCCATTGTCCCCACACAGAATCAGTATGCTCACACATACCCAGTCACCAGAGCCCACAGATATTGGACAGTCAGAGGGTGGCAACATAGTACAGGACAGTATGAGAACTATGGCATCAGTGAGTGTAGACACTTGCCATAGCCAGAGAGCTGGCAAGGTCCCACAGGCAGATTGGCAGGAGTGCTCAAAGGAGGACTGCTGCCAATCCACCTCCTGCTGCAGGTGTCACATCGCAGGTTACTTGATGCATGTTTTGGGCTGCCATGGAGGCACAGTCACAATCGGAACACAACACCAGATGGATGCTTAGGGTTATGGATGCAGCACAGTCTGACATCTGTGAATGCCTCCACTGCACTGGTGACACTATGGAACATTTCACTAATATAATGGACATTCAATGGACTGAGACAGTGTCTGTCTTTGAACACATGTAGTCTGTGCTGGAACATGTGGTTGGAATTGGGCATCCGATATGTGGACATAGGCCATCAACACCGTCTGCTGGGAGTCCACATGGCCGTGCAAACTCACGCTCCCGTAGAGGCAGTAGCTCCAGCGCTACAGAGGGAAGTGTGCTATCCACACCATAATGTGGCAGACCATGGGCACATGGTCCTGGGTGGTCCCTTGGGGGACACAGGCCCAGCAGACAGCATTCACTGTCAGGTACTAGCACCGCATCTGACCTTGGGCATAGTGCTGCTCTTGCTACTCCTGGTGAAACCAGTTCTCATGTTCATGGCTAGAGATGGGAAACTGTCCACTCTACCATGTACAGTTCACACCATACTCAAGTGTAGGGCTAGCACTGTGTACACACACACACACTCCAACACCACTGTCACATGCAGGTCACCTACAGACAAAAATGGCACCTCTCCATGGCCAATGTAACCAGCACCCCTTCCTGACTCACACACATGCTGTCAACCATTTGGCACCCCCACACCACACCCTGTGCATGTGATGATACCTGTGCCACATCCCTGCCATCTATGCCATTGATGTGGGGACCTGCATATATGTGTCTGATACACAGGGTGACTATATAACTTTACATGTGTTTGTGTAGTGCAGTAGTGTTATGCCATGATGGTTATTGTGGGCCACGTCAGGTAATATATGCTGGCATGTGTAAGGAGTATACATCAAACTTTGTGTATCTTTGTTGCTTGATGGTACACTGGCAGTAGTGTTACAGAATGACAGGTGTGTCACAGGCCCATGTATGTTTTTGTCCCAGGAGTTTGAGCGATTCAACTATGGACACATGGTCGCAACGCAACGGCACAGGATGGCAAGGCAGCACAGCAGAGATATGACTTCAACAAGGTATTCCAGTATAAATGCATAGCTCCCTAGGTGCATATGTGTATAACAGTGTGTCAGGGTCAATGGGGACATTCAGCGTCATCATGCTTTCAAACCCTGTGACACACTCTACTTCCCTTGATACATGTCACCTGAGTATTCTTCATGTACAACTCTAGATGGTGGTGGATATCAGTTATGCTTATGTAGAAGAGGACAATTTAGGGCCATTGGCTAGTCACAGGGCCATAAAATACATAACCAGTGAACATGGGGTAGACCACATAAGCATAGCTCTAGTGCTGCAAGGGGACATATTTACACACGCAGACACACACAATTTGGATGCTGTGAGATTAGTACCCCTACCTATCTAGTATTATACACTATAGCTCACAATACTTATCACATGCACCACACTGTTGATCTGATATTTCACTCTCAGCCAGTGCTCTTCAGGTGGATGGCATCAGCAGGCCTTGTAACAAAGGCCAAAGTTGAGGCCAGCAGCTAGTCAGTGGGCAAAAAATGTATAACCTTTGCAGACAGAGAACCCATCTGGGCTTTTCTGAAGTGCTGCATGGGGATATATTTACACACACACACACACACACACACACACACACACACACACACACACACACACACACACACACATGTGCACACACACATGTGCACACACACACACACACACACACACACACACACACACACACACACACACACACACACACACACACACACACACACACACACACACACACACACACACACACACACGCGTTGGATGCTGTGAGTTAAGAACCCCTAACTATCTAGTCATACGCAGTATAGATTGTATTACTTATCGCATGCACCACAGAGTTTCTCTGTTGTTAGATTGTCAACCAGTGCTCTTAAGGTGGATGACATCTGCAGGCCTTGTAGAGGAGGGAATTTAGAGGCCAGCAGCCAGTCACAGGGTCATAAAATGCAGGCCATTGTGCAGAGACAGTCCAGATGGGCATGTCCATAGTGCGGTAAGGGGATATATAGATACACTTTCACATAGAGTTGGAAGATGTGAGATTAGAATGCCTACCTATCTAGTATTACACACTACAGCTCACAGTACCTATCACACACATCACAAGTTTTGTCTATTGTATATGTTGATGCAGGCACAGTACTTGTGGAGTACACAAAGTGGCCTTGTGTTAGACAGCATGTGTGGCCTGCAGAGTGATACTGCTTGGTACTGTTATTGTAGCTCATGTCCTAAGGGGGGGATGCCTGGTAATGTCCCTGCTATGTGTGTACACTTACTAGTCTGACCATATGTGGCTGTTTACAGTTTGAAAGGCAGACATGTGGCCAGGGACAATATGGCCTGTCCAAGGACTGTGTTGCACACATTGTAAATTACACCACCTGCATACCTATGTCTGTCTGCAGGGTGACAGCCCGCAGGCTCAGGCATCTGTGGGTGAGTGGATTATGTACTGTTGGGGCCTTGGTCTGGTGCCATCGGACAGCTGTTGTGATTTGTATGTGCAGATAACCCCAGCATCCAGGATATGTGGAAACATTTGTACATCCCCACCCATATCTATATGTATAACAAGGTTTATTTATTTATTCATTTTTATTTAACATTTGTTGACCGGGAAATTCCAACTAGGATGGAGCCTATTTTCAGCAGAGGCCCAGGGAAAATGCTCCAGATGCATGTCTTTGGAATGTGGGAGGAAACCAAAGTACCCAGAGGAAACCCATGCAGATATCAAGAGGACGTGCAGACTCCGCACACAAAGCACCCCAGCTGAGAATTGAACCGGAGAACTTCTTGCTGTGAGGTGACAACATTAACCGCTGCACCACTGCGCTGGTTGTCTCCTTAAATGTAGTTGTGTGAGTCAGTAATGTAAATATGTTATGTAGACGTGTGTGGGGAGCCTATGTACCATTGTACTTTATATAGTTTTATATATATATATATATATATATATATATATATATATATATATATATATATATATATATATATATATATATATATATATATATATATATATATATATATATATATATATATATATATATATATATATATAAAATGTGTGTGTGTGTGTGTGTGTGTGTGTGTGTGTGTGTGTGCCACATACTGATAGAGACACTAATCAAGAGTGAGAGGGATAGGGACAGGCAGATATGAATACGTAACTGTATGTATGTACAGACATATCTCCACATAGCAGGTTTTTAGGCAGTAGAGGCAACAGACTTGGGATCAAGTTATCCAAGTGTAGGAGCACACCCGTGTGATAGTCAGTACTTACAAGGTGACTCCAGGCCAGAGCTGCCTTACTCCAGTCTGGGATTATTGTGTGCTACAGGCCATTGGCTGCTGCACCTGTTACCACAGTACTGCAGTTGCCAGATATTGTCCAAGGCATTCCCTGGCTGTTTGCTGACCTTAATATGTGACTCAAACTTCAGAACTGTACAGAGCTTCACAGACTATCCAGACTTTTGCAGCATATGTTTGGCCCGTTTCACATAACATTGTAGTTTTCTGACAAATTAGTGGCAAATCAGTGAAGATTGAAGTAAATAAATAATAACAGACATTTGAGTTTCAGACGCCAGTGCAGCACATCAGGAGAGTCAAGCTAATGCAGGACCTGTTATTCGATCGACATTCTACATTTGTAAGAGGAAATATTTAAAACCTGTCCCAAGTTGTGGGCCTTGGTCCCACTTTTACTCACTTTATTTGGCCAGATTTCCTGCTGTAAGAGGTTAAGAGGTATGATGTGACTGGGGTGCATTCTGAAACACCACATGCAAGTTGACAGGCTGCATACCTCTCCCTGTCCATGTTTGTGCAGAATGTCCAGCATTTCATCCCATATGTCTGCTGTGTTCTTCATACATATGTGATTTTCTGGTGCTGTACTGTACAGCAGTCACTGACTTGCTCTACCTACTGACACATTTAAGTGATGGCCTTTAGATAATCTGGGCTGTTTCAGCCTGCTGTTATACTAGCCACCTGCTAGGTTTCTCAGAGTGCGTATAATGTCTCTCTGTAGGTATGGCCTGTTGTGCCCCCATTCACTCTGGCTTTGTCCAGCTTTCTTGCAGTAACAGGTTGCAGGGCTATGCCAGTCTGTGGGACTACCACCATATGAGTACCTCACATGAAAACATGCTGGATGCTGCTAGATTCGAACCATCAGCACCATCACACATGCTACTGTCCCTGGCCCAGTGAGCCACATCAGCAGCCAGAAAGAGAGATTTCCTTCCACACACTGTCAACAAGATAGAGGAATTGTGTGGTCTGCTGGTATATCACTACAGACTTACTTTTACAGCAGTTGTATGTGTGTTTAGTGTGGGGGATGACCAGCCTATGCTCTGCTGGCATAGACAGTTGTGCGACTGCCCTTTGACCCCCTCCCCACACTGTTTGGCATTTCCCTGGAATACTGTCCTGGATTTTCCAGCCATTTAGCCTAGTGACTATTATGGGACACATACTAATGAACAGAGTACCTGTTGTCCAAAGTGGCTGTTAGATCTGTACAAGTAGCCCAGTAGCCCACTATAGATCTCTGCAAATAGCACACTATATATAACCCACTATATTCCCCTTGCATACATGCAGCAGGTCCATACATATTCTATCATATTGTAGTACCCCTTACAAGTGATGTACAGGAGAGTGTCATACCTTGTGAATGCAGCAGATGACAGACCTGTAGTTCGGGGCTGACTCTGTCTGATGCATGCAGTCCACAGCCAATACATGGTGAGGTACAGGTTGAGTGGGCTGGTTGGCATCATTTTTACTGATATGTATGCTAGTCAGAGTATGGTGTCTATGCATTGTGTCTTGGCAAAGGCCAGGGCATATTGGGCATGCCTACATCCGCCTACAGGGACAACCTCAGGGGGTCCTTCTCCAAGTCCCCCTTTGGGTGCGGCTGTGGTGACTTAGGCACTGGTAGAGGGCTGTGTATCCCTTCCCTTTGCTGATCCTACTGCAGCTGTTTCTGCAGGATCATATTGTGCAGCATGGCACATACTATGAATATCTGTGCACATGTGGCTGGAGAGTACTGCAAGGCTCCACCAGATATATCGAGGTACTGGAACCATGACTTCAGCAGCCTAAACACATGGTCTATGATGTTCCTGGTTTGTGCATGCACCACATCATGGCATTCTTCAGTGGGTGGGTGTGAATTTCTGATGGGTGTCATCATCCACAGTTCCAGTGCATAGCCAGCATCCCCAAGTAAACGGCCATGTGGGATGTTCCCCTAGCAAACATATAGGTACAGCTGTGATGTGTGCCAGATATGGGAGTCATAATAACTGCCAGGGCTGCCAGCACATGCATTCATGATAATGCCCTGCGCATTGCACATGACCTGGAAGTTGATGGAGTGGTACCCTTTACAGTTGATGTAGATTCTACCTTCTTTACCGGGTGGTGCCTGATGTGTACATGAGTGCAATCTGTGGTTCCCAGTACCTCAGGGTAGTGTGCTACATGGTAGAAGAGTTGCATACTGCTGGATCTCCTCAGGAGTATGAGGAAAATAAATGTGGTCACTGGCATGTGATAACATGGCATCCAGGAACTGGTGGAGTACCCAGGAGGCAGATGCCTGTGAAACCCCCATTATGTCCCCAGTTGGCTTTTGGAAAGTACCTGTAGCTAGTATCTTAAGGGCTACACATACTTTTGTTTCCACTGGGATGGGTTCCCTTCTGTTGGCTCTAGGTCTGAGTTGAGGGTGGCAGAGCTCACTGTGTTGCAGTATGTCCCTGCCCACACTGTAGTGCTCTACAATCTCCAGTTCATGCAGCTCCTGGTAGGGTACCCTGGACCTGAACACTCTTCTCCTTCTCAGTCTAGGCCTAGGGTCAGCATCACCAGCAGCTGCATTGACCTCAGCATCTAGCACATACATATGTAGCAGACCTGCAGTAGCCCCTAGCATTTTTTAGGTTAAAATTCCCAAGTCTGTAATCCAGTGGTGCAGAGTATGGGGGAAAATCTGATTGTAGAGTGTATGGATACTTTATAGTGCTCTGCTGTAGGTGTACTCTCTGTGATTGGCTAGCTATGATGCATTACACCAGCCAAGTACATCATTAATGGTTTTAATGGCCCTAGTTTAAGTGAAACAGGGCTCATCAGTAATTAGTATATCATTGGCTTCGCTCAAACCCACTGTTACATGCACCCCTAAGGTAAACAAATCTTAGCTGTTACCAGACACACACCCCTGCTGAGCAGAGCAGAGTGCCATGTAAACAGGGACTGCTGAGCTCCAATGAGCTTAACAGTTTGCAGACACCCTCCCCTTTTAATGTCAGCTACCTCTTTTATTGACATCAACATGGTGCTGTCCCAACACGGATGAGATCTGCGGACACAGATACCCATTTGTGCTATTTGGTAACCCCAGCTAATTTGCATGCAGATCCATGCACAGTACCCGGTACTACATGGTTTCAGGCCCTGCCTCATTAGCAACCATAGCAGTCCTACATTGTACATACTCCACACAGGGTCCTGCAATGCATTACTGTTACATACTCACAAATTCTGTTTTTTATAATATTTTTATATTTTTTTCCCTAATGGCATGTTTGCGCAGTACAGCATGCTGAGCAAATATACCCAGGTTATTTAAAAAAAAATATTTTGCATTATTTTCCATATGGTTTTGGACACACAGTGGTTACTTTTGCACATATCTGTGTCATCTATATTATTTCTGCCACTGTAATTAAACTTTTACAGCCCCTGGTGTTATTTTTTACATCCTGTACATGGAATTTTTCCATGTACATTATGGACACCAACACAGCTTGCTGGATCACTCTACCTGCCTCATTTGCTTGCATTTCACCTCCTTAAGAGGTGATTTGCATGCCATGGACACTTCCATGTTCACACACTCGTGGACGTCCCTCAGCTCCCTTTACTGTATCACACATTTGCTTACTTCTGTGTAAGCACCATGCCACTATGCCTACACAGCAAATAAGCCCATGTAGGCTTTATCAAATTCCACCCTTTGTTTTTCCTACATAAAAATTAAAATATGTTTGACAGTGAGCTTAATATTGAAGATCATTTGAGTTATAATCTCCTTAAAAATCAAACATGTATCTTTTCTTAATGAGTGGATAAAAACAATGATTAAATAAATCTGTTAGGGAACACAAGTTACAATTTCAGCGAACATGCATACTTCAGTGTTTGCTAATATATGGATGCCATTCAATTTTATAACAAAGTCGTTCTTTCACTTTTAATTTATTTTAAATGAAAAATCTGGCTTATTTCCAACAATAGTAGCTTAAGTTGATGCAAGCATTATTTATTTGTGACAAACCTTCCTGCAGGATGTCTAAGTCACTTAGTGATTCAATGACTGCTGCTAGCTTGCAGCTATCTGCAAACTTAGTCAGTCAGAACCATATGTCTGTTTAATATGATATATATATATATATATATATATATATATATCGTATATTATTGTATCATATTACATTATAATTTACTGGAGTATTTGTTTTGAAGTGTTGGAAAAATATCCCTATTATTCAGTTCTCCATCCAATTGCTCAGTTTGTTGGAGAAGTTCATCCTCAATACCTTTAAAAAATATTCATCATTCTCATGTACTGCAAACTAGTATCTACATTAAATTATATAATTATATAAATTAGTAATTGTATACATATTGCTATATTTTGACATTTAACTATCCTAAGACCCCTTGGAATCACTCTCACATTTAAATATGCTTCAAATGAAAGGTATGGCTATTACGTCATGATCGTGAGATTAACTCATAATTTTAGTACAAGTGGAAGTTAATAATGGTTGCCGATGTATTGCTAGAATATTAGAGATAGGCACAATAATTACATCAGCCCCACACACACAGAGAAAGGGACTATACTCTAGTTTGTTTTCATCAGTTATTGTCACGTCATTCCAAAATACAAGCCAAAGAGATCTACAGAAGTCCTAAGGACAAAATTAGTAGAATGCTCAAGTGTAGCAAGAAAATAAAAAAAAAAGATTGCAGGTACTGATGGAGATGCTCTTTATTATAGTAAAACACAGATAAGCCCTTTCTCATTCAAAGGTTCTTTTTCAAGTAAAAACAATATTACAAAACCCCATATGTATGTTATATATGGCAGGAGCGGCCTTAGGTCAACTGGTGCCCTAGGCAAAAGGGCTCCACTCCACCCAGTGCCCCCATCCTGGTCTACCTACACCAAATAAATAATGGAAAGCTCCCCTTCTATTGCTGTACCCTTGGCAACCACCTAGTTGGCCTTTTCCTAAGGCTGGCTATGTATATAGGTCCACTTCACTTGATTGAATCTCCAAATACTGAATTTCATTTGACTAAGACCACAATACCTAATTTTCAAAATAATGAAAACTCATTTGACTAAATCTCATTATACTGAAAGATTACAATCCTGAATTTCAAAATACTGAATTTGAAGCCATGGATGTGATGTGTGTTTCCCTATACCTGTGTCTTGCTTGTGATAAAAAACATTACTGTGACTTAAAGTGCCGACTGTCAGAATACCAAGAGTAGCATAGAAACTAGTGTTGTAGTGTTTCTAAATGTCGGTATGTCTCTGCATTTTTATGGAAAGTAAAGTAATATGGTGGATGTTTCTTGTGCTCCTGGCAACGTATATGCCCTTTCCCCACTGTGGTGCGATCCTGGAATTAGTGTATATATATATATATATATATATATATATATATATATATATATATATATATATATATATATATATCTATAGTTGGGGGTATGGAGGGCGCAGCCCCCCACATAATTTGGTTTTATATCGTCCAGTTTCTGTTAAGAAGGTAAGTAAGTAGTTTTTAAGTTTTGGAAAGAGTTAGTCATTTGTGTTTAAATGTGCATGTATATGGCTTAAAATTCAGTATTTTGAAATTCAGGATTGGAAGCTTTCAGTATAATGAGATTCAGTCAAATGAGTTTTCAGTATTTTGATATTCAGTCATGTGAAGTGGACCCATTTTATATAGCTATATATATATATATATATATATATATATATATATATATATATATAATATATATATAATATATATAAGTATGTATATATATATATATATATATATTTATATATATATATATATATATATATATATATATATATATATATATAGATAAATATACATATGTATATATAGATAGATATACATATGTATATATAGATATATATAGATATATATAGATATACATATGTATGTATATATATATATATATATATATATATATATATATAGATATATATATATATATAGATATATATGTATATATATATATATATATATATATATATATATATATATATATATATATATATATGTATATATATATATATAGATATATATGTATGTGTGCATCCCTATCAGTTGACAGAGTTTTCAGAAACTCGAAATTCATATGGTCAAGACCATATGATTTGAAAATTCAAAACTTTTGAATGAAGATTGCAGTACAGCAAGGATCTGTTTTAACTGTTAGTGCAATCCTGCATAACTGTAAAAAATAGTAGAGTTTCTGTTTTTGTTTGTCTTTTTTTTTCTTTTTGATGTTTGAGTTTTCAGAAACTAAGATAATATGGTCTCATCCATATTAATTTCGAGTTTCTGAAAACCAGATCGTCTGACATAGATCTATATATAAATATACAAGCACTGTCCAGTATAATATCAGTTAAGCAAACAGAAGACAAATCATAACATTAACAAACTTAGATTTAATAATAATCTAATAATTTTCTTGAATGTCTTAAAGCCCTTCATTTTGTAACCGGCTTTACACTGCATGTCATTAAGACCCTAATTTCCTTATGCATTCAGCATAACCAGCCATGTATACTCCATTGCTTTGGTCATATTTCTAATGTTTCCCAGCATTAAGTTTCACAAGCTCAAGAACTATACATTTAAATTTCTGCTTTGATGCATATGCAGCCATGTATACTCCATTGCTTTGGTCATATTTCTAATGTTTCCCAGCATTAAGTTTCACAAGCTCAAGAACTATACATTTAAATTTCTGCTTTGATGCATATGTAGCTGCATGCTTAGCTAAAGCATGTTTCTCAGTTTCTTTTCTTATATCATACATATGTTCACTAATATGCTCCTTTAGAGCCCTCTTTGTTATTCCTACAGAAAAAAATAAAATATATTTGACACTGATCTAAATATACAAGATCTCTTGATTTACAGTCTACAAGAAGTGAAATATATATCTTTCCTTAGTGAGTGGATGAGATAAAAATTAGATGAATCTGTAAATGAACGTAGGATCATAGGAGGTTACTTGGCTAATGGCCGTAGGGCCCATACAAGCCTAGCCAAAAGTTAATCCCAAAAGGAAACCTCAGTCAGCACTTGCCGCCCTTGTCAGTGATAGACACAGATGGAACCCCTAGGGCATATTTGTGGTTTCCCATCCACTCATCAAAGTTGCGTCTGAAGAGGTTCAGCAAGATTCTCTGTTTGACGTGAATGGGAAGTATATTCCAGAGATGGGGCAGCCTCTGGGAGACAAACCTGTCTCTCCAGCAGGTCTTGTTGATGCTGCATATTAGATTCAGGCCTTTCAAGTGGGTAATATGCGAGGAGTTAGACTTTTGGATGTGGAGCATCTCTAGTAGGGCAGGGTCTGAGATTGCCTTGCAGCCAACACACAGATCACCTCTGAGCAAGCTGTATGATACTGAGTAGAGTAATAGTGATTTGAGCCTGTCCACATAGGACAGGTGTTGGAGGCCATGGATTCTCTTTGTGAGGTATTTCTCTGGCCTTCCCAGTTGGTGTAGATGTTTGGAAAGGTACATACAAAACAGGGTGTTATACTCAATTACTGGTCTAATGAGGGAGGAGTATAGAGAGGCAATAACCTTCTTTTTTTCCTGGATGCAATCCCTTTATTTAGGAGTTGAACCAAGTAAAAGGCTTTTCTGATCACTTCCACTACATGATGGTCGAATGTGAGAGTGTTATCAACCTGAGTACCCAGGTCTCTCACCACAGGTTGTGTGCTTAGGGGGTTGCTGTTGCTGTGGTAGTCAGTAGGGGCCGTGTTTTTGCCAAATGGTATGATGATACATTTTTTTGCATTTAGCTTGAGGCCATGACTTTGTCACTAGTCATTAGTTGCTGTGAGACCCTATTGCAGTATGTTAACATAATTTGGGGAGTCAATGACAGCACCCAACTTACAGTTGTTTGCAAACTTGGGCAACCACAGGACTTTTGTCTTTGACTGGACCTCTGAAAAGTAGATGCCAAATTGTAGGGGTCCAAGGACAGATCCCTGGGAACTTCACTAGTGATAGGTTTGCTATCAGAAGTGGAGGCACCTATTTTGCCCTCAAGGGTCCTATTGGTGAGCCAGTTTGCCACCCACCAGATGAGATAGGGATTTACACCAAGTTCTGTTAGTTTTTCGATGACGCCCGACTGGGGGATTGTGTCAAAGACCTTGGCCAAATCAAGGTAAGCTGTATGTACTGACTTACCCTCATCCAGAGCCTTGGTGACAGTCTCAAAGAAGTCAACCAGGTTCAACAGGCATGCTCTGCCCTTAACGAATCTGAACTGGGCGGGGTCATGTACTTGGAGATTGCTTATGTCCTAGTTTATGAGATGCATAATAATATGCTCCATGGCTTTACAGATCAGACTTGTCAAGCTAATGGGGAAATAGTTTCCAGAGTCAGTAGTAGCACCAGCTCTGTACAAGGGGATGACGATGGCAGTTTTTCACTCTGCTGAAATGACGCCTGTACTTAGGCTGTGGTTGAATAGGGTGCTTAATGGCAAAGCCAGTTTTTGCTGGAGTTGGTGCAGAATACAGCCTGGGATACTATCAAGTCCCATGGAAGCTGTATCCTTTGCCTTGGACCTTTAGCACTTGATGTATGGAGATTTGAGGTGCAGGACAAGTATTGAGGATGTCAAAAGGGCCTTTGGGGGGAGTCAGGGGGGTGAAGTTTGCACTGAACCTATCTGCTAGCAGGTTGGCTAAGTCAACAGGATCAGTGTAAGTGATACTGTTTACTAACTCGCAACAAACCTGGGCTTTGAAATGGAGTTTTCTGATGTAACTGAAGAAGGCTTTGTGGTTTTCCTTTGTTTTGGATGCTAATTTGAGTTCATAATTGGCTTTGGAGGTTTTCACCAGTGATCTAATTTGCTTGTTGAGGCTAAGGAGCAAGTTTTTCCAATTTGGAATTTGTTGCTTTTTACCCTTGGACAGCAGTTTCTTCCTTTTGTTGTAAAGCCTGTTAATAGAGGATGTCCACCAAACTGGTTTGTTTTTCCTTGCAGAGCAGGTTTTATTTCTGTTGGGTATGGCCAAGTCCATGCAGTTGTACAGGTGCTTGCACACTACATTGGCGTACTGTTCAGCATAGTTGTCTTCATCCTCCTGAGGACAGCAGTAGTGTGAAACTGCTGATACTCTCCCTTAGGAGGTTGTAGTTAGGTTTCGGGAAGTTCTTTAGCCTGATTATAGATGGGGGGTTGGGTGGGATAGAAACTTTGAATGAGACCGTCCAATGATCTGATCTCACCAGGGAGGAACATACTATGGGAGTGGTGCAGCGGTTGCCCATGCTAGTAACATCCAAGTCCAGAATGTTATCTCCCCTTGTGAAGGATGAGACAAGCTGGTCTAGTGCATTACAGCTGATAACGTCAAGGAATCATTGAGTGAGTGCATTAGTGCAGAAATAGTTCACCCTGTCTATTGGGGGGGGGGTTGTTGAAGTCACCAAGGATCAGGGTGTAAGGGGGTACAATAAACCAACATAGCCGATAAGGCATAACAATAAACCAAACATACTAGTCCCTGGTGACTCAGTTGTGCTTTTCCTGACAAACAACTGACCGTGACCTTCTCCTTATCAAGCCTGGTGAGGGGGACATCAGTGTGTCTCACAATTGAGTCACCAGTGACTAGTATGTTTGGTTTATTGTTATTCCTTTTGGGCTATGTTGTTTTATTGTTAATGCCTTATGGGCTGTGTTTGTGAGACACTGGTGTGTTGTCTGCTGTGTGTGATGTGTTTAGTGTTGTGTGTAATGTTTGTGAGTGTGTTTTGGAGGTGTCTTCTGTTTAGGTAAGTTTTTATTGAGGACCTCTGCATAGATGGATGTGTGTTGTGCTTGGGTATGTGATTTGAGTGATGTGGCTTTTGTGTTGGCAATCTCCTCTTTGTCAGGCATACTGTCTGTGGCATGACAGAGCATGGATTCCAGGTTACTGGTGTACATGCATTTCTTGCAAGTAGAAGAATTATGTGCTAGGGGAAGAGGGCTGTCAATAAACATGAGGCAGTTGCTATATTGTCTCAGTATGCCCATGTCGACCAGGCAGGCAGGAGAAACTGATGGGAACTGTCCAGACATAGTGTTATGAATACTTGGGCACACTTATGGAGAGAGGGTTTTGATTAAGGTTTATCCACAAGGGTGTAGACAAAAATTTCAGTTTCTGCAAACACCTTGACTTTGGCTAATAGATGAGTGTCATTCAATCACATAATTAAGCTACTGACATGGCTCATTTTCAAGAATAGTAACTAAATTTGAATAAAATAATACAACATTCACATATCTTTTTTTTTAATATTAAATACTTATATTTCTAGAATATTTCAATAGAATCTATAGCTCATTACCACATAGTCTCTCAGGAGCTATGTAATTCTCATGGCCAAAAAAGGGGTGCGTACTATCACCTCTGTGCATAAGAACATCATTAATCACCATATCAATCTCACTATTTATTTAACTTTGCTCTAAGTGTGCTTTTAACTCATTAAAAACTGTATGCAATTCCTGATCATTAACAGTTTATCTAGATATATGAGCAAACCACCCTTTTAATAAATTGTTTTATATATATATATATATATATATATATATATATATATATATATATATATTTCATGAGAATGCATACTTCTGTTTAGAAAAGTTCTTCGTACATGCCTTAGTGGGAATGCCATTTTCAGTTTTAGTGTTCTCATTATAAAATACCTTTACATCTAAAAACTGATTTGCATTTCTGAATGGTAACATTAAAAATTTCAGAAAGTCAATTGGCGTTTCAAAGTTGAAATAAAGAATATCATTTCTAAAATTAGAACCATTATATATGATTGATGTGTGTGTCTGTGTGTATATATATATATATATATATATATATATATATATATATATATATTATATTATAAAAAGTAAAAAAGTAACAAGCACACCAGGGGGTAAAACTCTGTGGTAATAAATACAAAAATAACTAAATTAGCAACTGTTCCACAGAGTTACCATGCCACACAAGCAGTAGCCAAGAACAGCAGCAAGAACCAGTCCATTAAGAACAGCAGCGAAAAGCAGCAGCAGGTGTCAATTCAAGCAAAAAAACAGTGCTGGTATAATATAAAAACTCAGGTTTATTGTATACAAATGGTAAGCACTTTCACTTAGGAGCTTCTTCAGACCAAAAAGATTCAACTGAGCAGAGAACCACATTAAATACAAAAAGAACCCACCCCCATCAATTATGTAAATAAACAAAATTAAAGATACAACCCAACATAGCTACAACTATACCATACTAACTAGTAAAAATCTAACAAATAAAAATACTTAAATATACATATATATATATATATATATATATATATATATATATATATATATATATATGAACATGAACATGGCTCTAAAATATCTACATGATGCCAAAACAATAAAAAATAATAAAGAAGAAGGAGTATTATTTATGTAATCTCCTTCTATTCAGGGCGGGTTTAATGGAAACCCTCTCATTTAACCCTCTACCTCTATATGCCTGTAAAATGATGATCCAATTCATCTCTCTGTACTCAATGTAGCTTCTAATATCACCCCCCCCCCAAGACTGGAATCCACTGCCTCAATTACCCTAAACCTAAATGTATGTTGAATTCCTTGTTCTATCATGTTTCTTTCCTAATATTATATAGATTTTCCCTCATTCTGTATCATAGAGGTCTATTAGTTTTTTTACATAATTGATGGGGGTGGGTTCTTTTTGTATTTAATGTGGTACATGCAAATGGGTCAATGTTTCACCATCTAAAATATATTTGTGTGTGTGGAAAACCCACGTTTTGTGGCACCTCTCACTTTTTGTTCTGACATTTGTTGATAATGTTTAGAATTCCCATTCTCAAATGTATTCTTTAAATTCCATCCAAGTTTATAACAACCGAAGGGTCCTGTCCTAAAAACGAAAACATCTTGCCATCATATTTAAAGGTTCCCAATTATTCTTAACAATGCTTTTAATATCCCTTGCTTCAGTGTTGCATTCCAGCACTAAAGACATTTCAAAAATGAATTTCCCTTTCTTAGTGAAAATTCATGTTGTAAAACATTTCAGGCTTCTTACCTAATAACAGTGTCTATTTATAATTTCTTCCTTCTGAGACTTACATGTTCAGAAGAATTCAGAAAGTCACAGTGATAACCTCACTCAAAAAGTACGTTTTTCAACTTTTCAATTTCCTTACAGAATATTTTATTGTCATTAATCATTCTCAACAATCTAAAAAGAACTGACCCTTTACTAAACTCTTTTATGAACAATGGATGATAGCTGGAAAAATGTAAATAGCTAAACATGTAGGTTTTATGAAGGTATTGGACATAAAACCTGTGTCAGTGTTGTGAATGGATACATCAACATAATTAATTTCATTCTTATCATGATGGTAAATACATTTCAAAATCTCAGTACAGTTATTTATAAATTCATTAAATTCCATTAATTCAACTGTATCCATACAGAAATTACAAATGCCATCCAAAAACTTGATATAAAGTTTCCAACTAGATACAAAACTATACTGAAAAATGCAATAATTTCCCCACTTGCACATAACCAAATTCACATAAAGGGAGGCACAGGCAGCCTCTATGGTCACCCCTTTATTTGTTCATAACACTTCCCTCCAGAAAATATCAAGTTGTTTAACAGGACAATTTCCATCAAATCTGTCAGAAATTGCTTATTAGTAGAAACCCAAAAAATCACAACAAACTAGAGCTTCGCTACATAGATGTAACCCTTCCTCATGTGGAATACAAAAAATAAATCAAATTATATCAACACTGAAGAAAGTTAAATTCTCATCCCATAGTCATTAACACTTAAAAATACAAAAATCCTTTAATAAATATAGCCATGTTTCATGGAACAGTTCTAATATTCTGTCCTTGTAGACAACTAAGGTATACATTTATACCCCTGAGCTGCTTCTATTGCTCTGAAGCAAGGTCACTCAATATATTTGTGGATGTTTGGAATACCAGACATGATAGGATCCTTTAGATATATTTACAAAATCATCTTGAGAAAACATACCTTGCATGAAATAATCAAACAACAAAAATCAATCTTCCCATGAAGTAAGGTGATCTCATTTCTGGAAACGTGCTCATAGTTGTCCTCATTTTATAATAACTTACGTGTATACTCTTATTTGTATATCAGTTCTGCTTGCACACTTGGCTAGTTGATTTATCTTTATGACAATTGGTCTGTCAAGTCCAACATGTTTTATTTCATTGTTTTCTTTTATGCTATGATCACTGTCAGAAAAAAATTCTCACTTGACATACTGTTATGTGTCGTAATTTGTCACTCAGCATTTTCATAGTCTGCACTTAATACATGTGGCTATGTCACGTTACTTCAGACGTAGTGGCAGATCTGCAGCTTTGCTAACACCTAGCCATACATTGCATGTTTCACATGCATGCCTACTTCATATTATATGGTGTGTTTTATGACATGCACATACTTTTTGTATATCACTACTGTTCGCATTGTGGGCATGTTTTGTATCACAAATGTGGGGACTGGGCATTTTAGGTGACAGCAGGATGGTTAAATAATACTTTCTGCAAAAGATGACACTGTGATTTGGAAAGGGCTTTTCACCTCATCCCAAGATGGAGTGACCTCAGATTTGAATATATTAAGTAGTAAGGTTAAATTGGTCCGGCTTCCTGCATGTTAGTCTGGGTGGCTTTGTCTTCCCTTCCACCAGAAAAGCCAATTTAACTTTTTATTTTTGCCACTTTTTTTGTGACTGAAGCTGTTATACATCTTTCTGCATTTCATGCAGATATCCTAAAAAAAAAAAAAAACAAAAAAAAAAAACCAGTGAGACACATTTTATATATTAGTACTGTGCTTTCCTATACTGTAGTCAGTTCTACAGCACAAGTATGCTGTTTAACCTGCAAGCACACACTGAAAACTATGGTTATTGCACTACATTGCACTAATCCCCAGTATTATAACAAACTCCACTGGCTGTTCACCACTTGCAGAACAGTGAAACTAATTCTGCTGTTTCTCTTAGGTTCATAGGTTCATAGGTTCATAGGTTTATACTAGGCTATCTGCCCTAAGGCATTTATAAGCCTAGCCCAAATTATTGTGGCTTACGCCACCCCTTATATGAAAAAATACTGTGCCCATTAGTTTGTTGTGCCTCTGTCCAGCAGTGACCCAGAGATGATTCCCGGGGTAAACCTACGATCTCCCATCCACAGGTCTAGATTTCTCTTGAACAGAGTCAGCGAGGTGCTCTGCCTCACATGGACCGGGATTTTATTCCACAGCATAGGGAGTCTCTGAGTGATAAATCTATCCCTCCAGCACGTCCTATTTATATCCGTGCTAAGGTTTAAGTCGCTTGCTCTAGTGGTTTTGGTGGATTTGGATTTTTTGAGGTGGAGCATGTCCATTAATTCCGGGTTGGACATGGCCTTGTATGTCAGGCACATGTCACCTCTGAGCAGACGGTATGCGACTGAATAGAGCTGGAGTTTCTTCAATCTGGCAGCATATGACAGATTTTGGAGTCCCTTTATCCTTTTGGTGAGGAACTTTTGGGGCCTCTCCAATTGCTGCAGATGTCGGGTGAGATACATCCCGAATGGGGCATTGTACTCGATCATTGGTCTGATAAGTGAAGAGTACAGGGGAACAATGACCTCACTAGATCTGGATGTGAATCCCTTCATGATCAGGTGGGCAATGTAGAAGGTCTTTCTAACCACTTTAGCAATGTGAGTGTCAAAAGAAAGGCCACTGTCAACCTGGGTCCCCAGGTCCCTGATAACCTCTTCTGTGCTTAGTGGATTGCCACCTATATGGTAGCTTGGGGTTACCTTGTTTTTCCCGAAGGGTATGACTATACATTTTTTGGCGTTTAACTTCAGGCCATGGCTCTGGCACCAGCTATCTGTTTCCGTGAGTCCCTTCTGAAGGATATCAGTGTCCGATGCACTTTCCACTATGGCGCCCAGTTTGCAGTCATCTGCAAACTTTGTCAGCCAAAGTCCTCCCATGTTGGCCTGTACTTCTGAGAAGTAGATGCCAAACAATAGGGGCCAAGGACCTAGCCCTGTGGGACACCACTTGTGACCGGCTTGGAGTCTGACACAGCGCCAGCAACTCTAACCCTGTGGGTTCTGTCCTTAAGCCAGTTTGCAACCCATCTTGTGACATATGGGTTTACATTTAAGCTGGTAAGTTTTTCTACAATACCCGAGTGGGGTATTGTGTCGAAAGCCTTTGCAAGGTCAAGGTAGGCTGTATGGACTGCCTTTCCCTCATCAATGGCCTTGGTGACTATTTCAAGAAGTTGACCAAGTTCAAAAGGCATGATCTTCCCTTGACAAAGCCAAACTGGGTCGGGTCCAATGTCTGCAAGTCCCTATATCTTTGTTTATGAGCTCCATTATGATCCTCTCCATAGCTTTGCAGACTAGACTTGTTAAGCTTATGGGGCGGTAATTACCAGGGTCCGTGAGGCGCCACCTTTGTGGAGTGGGACCACAGTTGCCGTCACGCCACTCCTTGGGCACGTATCCTGTGGTAAGGCTGAGATTAAACAGCTGCCTTATGTGCGGGTTTAATTCCTCATTTAGCTCGTGTAGCACACAGCCGGGGACACCATCCGGTCCCATTGATGCTGTGTTTTTAGCTTTAGAGAGAGCAGCTTTCACCTGCGCATTTGAGATGTCCGGGAGGCTACACTCGGCTGGGATAGTTATCTCTCCTTTAGGGGAGAGGGGTGAAGTTTGCACTGAACCTGTCTGCCAGTATGTTGGCAATGTCTGTGGGTTCAGTGATTTTTGTATCATTTTGGACTAATTCTGAGCATATCTGTGAGTTTCCACCCAGGTTCCTAACATAGCTGAAAAAGGCCTTATGATTGTCCTTTGAATCCATGGCAATTTTTCTCTCAAAATTGGCCTTAGTTGATTTTATGAGTGCTCGTAATTTTTACTAATAATGATCAGGGGTGACTTCCCTTTTATGGATTTTGTTCTATCATGTAATAGCTTTCTCCTCTTATTGTAAAGTTTGTTAATGGCTGGGGTCCACCAGACTGGACGTTTGCCCTTTGTGGAAAGAGTCTTGGTTTTATTTGGGATTGCCTGATCCATGCAGTCCTGGAGGTGTTCATAGAAGGCATTTGTAAGGGCTTCCGCAGCTTGGGTTGTGGTTTCCTCTGACTCAGGGGCCTTGAAGGATACCACACCAGTCTTGAGTAGTGTGAAGTTTGCTTTAGAGAAGTTCTTCACTATGGTCTTTTTGTTTGGGGTGGGGCGGGATGTGGATTTCCAGTGAGATTAGTTTATGATCAGATCTCACCAATGAGGGATATACTTCCGGTGTGGAGCATTTTGTCCCCATGTTTGTGACAATGAGATCTAGTATATTTTCTCCTCTCGTGGGAACAGTGACTAGCTGTTCCATGGCATTTGAATTTATGAACTCCAGGAACCGTTGGGCTAGAAAGTTAGGGCTTGAGTAATGTTCCCAGTCTATATTCGGGTAGTTGAAGTCACCCAATATGATGGTGTTTGGAGATACATTTATACCCTCCAGTGTCTTCAGGAAGGCTGTGTGGGGTTCCTGAGTTTGAGAGGGTGGCCTGTAGCATGCTACAATTTGTAGAGCAGTTTTGCCTATTGTTAGTTGCACCTGGATGGTTTCCGAAGCTTCATGCGTTGCCACCAACCTGGAGGTGTGAGTATCCTTTATGAATATGGATACACCCCTCCTTTTGTGGAGTGGTCCGGGTTTTGGGCCGGAACGCATGATATGAGGTAAAACCTAATAGTGCCGGGTGCTCTCAGGAGCCTTGAACCAGGTTTCAGTTACAGCACAGACATCGATGTTCTCCATACTGAGAAGGGCCTCGAGTGCGTGCATTTTGAGATTTAGACTTCTGGCATTGAGCAGCATTACCCTCAATTTCTTCCCATTTTTGTTTTCTAGGGTGGTAGGTTTAGAATTTGAGCCTTGCCTAAAAAGGCACTATGGGGTGGCAAGAGCCTTAGCCAATATCCGGAATCCCAGGGTGACAGGTGCAAGCCGTCCCTTGCGAAGCAGCGTGGCTTGTCAAGCATGTCATCCCAGGCAGACAGACACTGGATCCCCTTTGAATGACACCAGACATTAAGCCAATTGTTAAAGCTGATCATCTTGTCTCTATATTGTGGCATCATTCTTGGTGAAGGAAGGATACTGCTCAGGGTTAGGGTCATACCTGCCTGGGCTACATAATCAGAGAGCTCCTCTATGTCTCTTTTCATGCAGTCCAGGGAGGTACGTCTCAGGTCGTTCACACCAGCATGGACAATGACTGTGTCATATTTGTACTTGCTGTGGAGTGACCAGTGCTTGTGTTATGTGGCGGATTCTAGCGCCCGATAGGCAGCTTACTGTGACCCTCTCCTTGTTCAGCCTGGTGAGTGGGACGTCAGTGTGTCTGACTATGGAGTCACCTATGACAAGTATGTTTGGTGTTGTATTTGGCCTTAAGGGCTGTGACTGCTTTGCACACTGCTTTTGTGGTTTATGTGTTGCTTTTGGGGTGTCTTGAGGTAGCAGTTGTTTGGGTGTCTGCTTTGGAGGCCTCTGCTGTTTAGGTAAATTTTTACTCAGAGCCTCCGAGTATGTCTTTGTGTGTTTATGTGTTTGATTCAGTGGAGTGGTAGCATTATGTGAGGCTGGTTTTGTGGTGTGTGTAGTTGCCTTCTCCTCCTGTCTGGTCTTGCCAGTCCTGAGTTGAGAGAGCTCAGCCTCCAGTTTGGCTAAATAGCTGCATCTCTCGCAAGTATTTGTGTTATGTGGGAGGAGGAGAGGGTTCAAAGAGAGCTTACAACATAGGCCACCTCCTCTGTTTTGGTTTTCTAAATTAATTCTGAAAGGTCTTTGGCAATGTTAAAAACATTTGCATTTATTTCCTTCATAATTATAATGAATTGCTTTATTTAAATTGATAAATGATCTGGGCCTTCTTACCACTGACATATGCTATAATGATAAATTTAAATGTAATATATTTGGACAGTTTTGATTAGTCAGTCAACTGATGTACTGTTTAGAGGTGAGAAGAAACTGGAGTACCCAGAAAAAAGTCCACAAAGGCATAGGGAGAACATATACATTCTATGCATAGAGTGATCATGGTGTCTGGTTTGAAACCCACAGCCTGGCACTGTGAAAAAGAGATTTTAACCCCTTAGTCTCCATGCTACAGCAGTTAGACATTATACTAATCATACATAGGCATTTCTAGTTCCTTAGGCTTCAGTAGATGATGTTTTTATGACATAGTTATGC